>NW_019386738.1:1316-5765 GCF_000671375.1 Centruroides sculpturatus | reverse complement strand
TATATATATATATTTTTTGTATGTTTTTTTATAAACCGTTTTTAATTTATTTTAAATCACTATACTTTACTATAAATAATTGTAGAAATTAGAGAGAATAAAATATTAATATAGGCTATATATTTTTAATGTCTACATTTATTTACGGTAAAATACACAAGTATAATTCAATAGAAATTGTATAACGATGTTATTTTCTATAGATAATTTTTATAATGATCTAATCTTTATAGTTAGTTTGTCATTAAAATGAAAAATGATGATTAAATTTCCAATAAAAATAGATATTTGAAATTTTTTATATTTATAGCTTCCTACATTCTCCAGAACATTTTAAACTTTGAAATTCTCAGAATATCTTGAAATATTTTTATTATTTCTATTACATTTATCAGCAATTTATTTTAGTTATTTTTAGCGATTTAAACACATTTTCTATAATTTCAAATCCGCTTATTCTATCACTATAGTCATTGATTTTGTATTACTTATTATAGTTTTATAAAAAGATTTTTTAGAAAAAATTTAGATATGCCAATGTTCAGAATTTCATGGAACTTTACAGAAAGAAATGCATCATTCCTAAACATTTAGAAGCGTGCGCTTCCTACCAATGACATAAGAACGTCACAAAAAGGATTAGGAGCAAATAGACATGGACTTTTCAATTTATTTTCTAATGCTTCAGAAAAGATCCGCTTCGAACTTTGCTGTATAAGACTTTTTTCATTTTATATATCGCATAAAATAGTAAATTTCGAAAGAAAAATTCTATTATAAATTTCTTCAATAAACTTTTTATTATTTTAATTTTAAAAATAAAATTCAATTCAGGAAACCAATAAAATTCAACAAAATTAAATTGATTTATTTTGAATTATATTCTTTTTAAAATTAAATTGTTATATATAAATAATTTTTAATATTAAAGAAAATATATAAGGTATAATTGAATTGAAAGAAAACATTATATAAATAAATAAGAGCAAATCAGTTTAATATTTTAAACATTATAAATAATTCATATACTATTCATAAATTATTAAAAAAATGTAAAAAAAAGTAGCAACTTTAATATTAGATTTAATTCAAATGAAATTATAGAAAAAGTTTGATTAAAGTCAAATAATATTTGATGCATCGCTTTAGTTCTAGGTAATTACGCAGACGAGAATTCTTATATACATAATCGTTCAGGCGTGGAAATGAAGTTGAATAAGGAAGTATTACTTTTGCTGCATGGAATAAATGTTTGTGATCAGATAGTTTCGAAGTTATTATCTCTCATCTAATGGAACTTGTGTCAAATAGCTACAGTATAACTTATAAGTACTGGATTGCATGCAACTCATCTATTTTATCAACGTTCTTAGATCAAAACTTTGACACTTTTAATTTATACATTAGTACAAATTTAACTTAAATTCATGTCTAGTCTACTTTAAAATGTATTTCTATTGAATAAAATTTGATCGTATAAAAAATATTAAAATAGATTAACTTTATAAACTATTTTAACATAAATTGTTTTTAAGCCATTTTTGTAAAGTTGTAATATTGTAATAATAATTTTATTCGCTAAGAGTTTAAACAGTATTTCAACTACAAATATATTTCTTACGATTATTTCTAAAAACTTCTGAATGAAATCGTGATAAATACAAAAAACATAACAAAAATGAGCTCTCAAATCTGCTTTATAATTATGAATCGTCAAAAAAATAGTAAACCATAATCATTTCTATATTTAAACGTACAGCTATCACTATGATTAATCATAATCACGACAATGATTATTTAAATAATTAAAAATCTGTAATTTAGCAACTTTATTAAATTAACTAAAAAGTAAGTGCATTACCTATCAATCTCTTTCAGAATATTAAAAGTTGTTTATTTGAAAATATTTCAGAAAAATTTTATTCTTTGTAAATTAAACTGTTTTCTACAATTTGCATACTCGAATAAACCACTTTAGAAATATGAAAATATTTAACACTATTAATAAAATGATATTTGAAAATATTTTTACTGTTAACGCGCTATTGATTTAACTCATTACTTAATTCTGCAATACTTTCTTTTCTGTAAAAGTTTTCATTATAAATATGTTGTAAAACGCTACATCAACATAAAATGGAAAAAAAATCGAATAACACAATTTACGCATTAACTTTTAAACAAAAAAATGCAAACTTTCTTTAACATCCAAAGTAATTTAAATTGTAAAATTCAATTTTACGCAGTTGTTTAATTATTGATGAATTGCTTTTTATTTTATTTCATTTTTTATCAACAGAAAGTGTTCTTAATGATATTTTTATATGCATAGAAAAAGATATTTTTATATGAAATTTTCTCTTTTAATTCAGAAATAATTCCTAAAAGTTTGAAATTTTTTAAAATTAATTAAATATCTTGTGGATAGTTTAATAACACACGAAAATATTTTCGATAAATATCAAAGAATGAATAAAATAAATAAAATATATGTTTTACATATTTTAAAATTTAATTAATCGTTAAATAAATATATGTATTTTAAACATACTTTATCAGTAATGCAAAAAGATCTAGTCTATTTAACTAAGTTAAAATAAAAAATTATACATATCAAGATCGTGACAACACTAAAAATCAAACGTTTTCGATCACTGCACACATATTTTGAAAGCGTGAAGGATTTTTAAGTTTATGAACTGAAGTTCGAATTATTGGAAATGTTACATTTTCCATGTATGCATCCCCAGTAGAAAAGATGAAAATATTTAAACAAAAGTTTAAGGAACATTATTTAAACACTAAGAATACAGATCATGTTCCTACATCTTGGAGGTTCGAATTAATTAATTCTCTGTGGCCTTTATTACATGTCTAAGATTGTACCCATCGTTTATTTATTTACTGTTGTTTAACTTTACAAACATTTTAACTATTTATTCAATTACTTTTGTTTTACTTTACAAACGTTTTAACTACAGTATTTATTTATTTGTAATCATTCACTACAATTATCCAATTATTTTATTTAATTCATAACTTTAAATCCATTTGTTTTTATATGTACAGTACAGTACAGAATATGTTCGGAATATTTTCTATTTAAATATATTTGTTCTTTGATGTAGCTTAAAAATAATTTATTATATAAGTATTGCTACCTATTTAATAACGTTTGTTTTGAAAGAATTTTTTTCTTTTATTTTTTTGTATGGCTCTTAAACTTTGATAATGGCGATTGTTTGATATTAAATTAAGATCTGAAAATCTGCATACTTAATGAATATTTTTTCCTAACAGTTAAACTGTTTATATAAATTAAATTATGTATAAATATCTTGTTAAACATTTTAACTTTGTAACACACTATTTATAATTCTGATAAAGCTAAAAGCATCGGATAAATTGTCAAAAGGAAAAATCTTCTGAAATTTTACAGAAAATTATGAATATTACGTAAACTTATCTGTGATAAGTAATTATCAGTAATAAAGGAAGCCTGATGTAAGAGAAACTAAAATTTGTATCTTCAAAATTTGTACTTAATATAAACATGAGACACGATATAATATACTATATTATAATTTTCCCTATCTAAATTAATTTTATTTCTTTATTTTTTCAATATTCGTTTTTTTAACGATATGCTAAATAATTTAGTTTTTCATAAATTATATGTTGGGTCATCGTATGATATTGTGTTGCTTGGAGGGACTTCAAATGCCCCGTGGGCACGAAAGACCTTTATGTTCAGGAAAGCCATCTACAGAAACACATCTATGGACAAAAGGGAAAAGTATGAGTCCACGACAAAAGGTTTTTTGGAGTCAGTCTTTGTTATGCTGTAAAATGCGAGAGTGATGTGAGCCAGGAAAGTAAAATACGTTGTAAAGCAAATAGGTTATTTCTGAATAAATGCTTGTGTAAAGAAAGCTAGAGAGAGCGGACATTATTCTTTGTAAATATATCAAAGTTAGATCCTGATACATTTGTGCAAAATCTGTGCATTTGTGTGAAGTAATAGTTATATATTAATTAAATATTTCATAATCAAAGTACATTTTTTTAATATAGGAAAACACACATTATTATTATTATTAACTTAAAAGAACGATTAGTCCAAATTTTGTACGTTTCGACGATTCTATGATAAAATATAGATTTTAATTACGAAGAAGTATTCAAGATATAAGATTATGTTGATAATACTTTAACTATAACTCAATTTTCTTTTGAAAAATTATTTATTGAAAGTGTTTTCACACGAGTTTCTTTTAAATTTTATAAGAAATCAGTCTATAGAATTCTGTTGGATTTATTTTCTTGTTCAACATTTAATAAGGCTATGAGCAAAGCAGATCTAACTTGATCATTAAAAAAATTATAAATTATAAAAAATAGCTATAAATTGCATAAAACATTAAAATAAAAATTCTAAAATTTATTTAC
>NW_019386738.1:0-1169 GCF_000671375.1 Centruroides sculpturatus | reverse complement strand
AATATGAAAGTCATGCATTTTTCAAAAATAAAAGTTTTTTGTTCCATGTTAGAATTTTCATTAATTATTCAAAAATAAAACTTGATTCACGACTGTAATCAATTAACACTCGTTAATTTCATGTCAGATACAAATGACTGAACACCCGATATTAATATTTAATTGTAATTTACACTGTTTAAAATTATAGTAAAAATTAATTATCATAAAATATAAGTTATAACTCATTAAACAAATATTCATGAATCATACTTTTGATTTTTGAGAACACACTGATTATCGTACTTATATTCATATTAAATCTTGTTTGCTTTACCATCATTTAATTTGCACCCATCTGCAATTTTTACAAACAAGTAAAAATAAATTAAATTTTTAATATTATCATCATTTTGCTTCCATTATTATTCTTAAAAACGTTTACCATTTCTATTTAACAAAAAAATAATTTTTTAGATATAATTTTATTCCCTTCTTTAACAATATATGTTATGTATAGTTATACTTCAATTTAAATTATAGTCACATCACTTATCGCCGCTGAACTACGTGGCACTGATTAGGAACTATTATGGCACTATAGGGGTGTACAATGAAATGACTTGATTTTGAATGCTGGTAAAAATTCAGTAAATGAAATAATATCAGGACAGTAGTATATTTGGTGTTGCGCGAGCTAAAATTATCATCTAATTTTTTACAATAGTTGTTCTCGCAAAAATGGCGTCATCGCAGTAGTTCGGATTACAGTGTGATTTGGTGAGTTTAAGTCCATTGTTGTGGTGTAGAAGAACTTTTGCCGTGTTTATCAAAAGTAACACCAGATGCCAAGAGGATAAAAGCATGGTACAAGAAGTTTCTTGAGAGTGGAAACATACTGAAACAGCAAGAAGGCAGCCAGAAATGTATCTCTGAATCTGCAGTTGAGAAAGTTTGCGTAGAATCTTATGCACAGTTGCACATGGAATCTGCAGTTCCCGGGAAGCTCGTCGAATTTAATTTGTCGGACTTCAGACTTTTTGTTTGGAGGACGTTCTCAACTACAGCTTTGGAAACAAATATCCGACTATTTCTATGCTATTCACCATGCTTCCACTATCCAGAAACATCAGGTATAATGCTTTTAAGGTTTGGTTGTATATATATCTATAACAACAATAAATAACAAA
>NW_019386737.1:8618-22554 GCF_000671375.1 Centruroides sculpturatus | reverse complement strand
TCAGTTTAAGCTAGTTTCTATAACTCCATTCTGTGAGCACCAAGAAGACCTTTTAAGCAGCACATAACAGGTTTGTCCAGGCCTACAATGGGGTAGACTGGTAGTGAGGGACCGGGCCCAATGGAGCAGTGGAGCCTGACTGAACCCATAATGGGCTTACTAAAACGGGGACCTTAGTGTCCACAAAGAGGAAACAGTTAAAAAATATAACCCAATCCACTGGATTGGGTTGTATTTTTTGGAACTGAATATACAAGTGACGAATGCAAACAAAGATATGGCAAAAACTGTATTACTCAATGTCTAAGACAGGATACTACAGAACAACTTGTTTGATTTTACAATGCAAAGCAATAAAAATAAGTCTTTGATGAAAAAGGTACATTCAGTTGAAGGTAGGTGGCGAATAAATAAAAGGGTTTACCACTACCATTCAGAAAAATCTGTCAGTATGGAATACGTTTCCCTGGAACGGCGATGCAGCACTCAACAACATCGTGACAGGCGACTGGCTCCGTGACTTTTTCTAGTTATCACCGTTAGCAATTATGTTTGCCCTGAAGTTTTGGGCACGCGTGTTTATTGTGGCATCACAATATATTTTTATGATATTCTGTGCATCACATGTAAATCTACATCTGGTTTGTGTGCTGTACAAATAGTAGTTTAATAAGCTTTATCTTCGTGGACCTAATGGACGATTACGTATTTACTAATCTGATTGTTTTATATGATAACAATTCAACGATGTACTGTACGTAGCACACACTCCAACCGTATACATACTTTTCATTTCATCACATCACCTGCTGAGAACTTTAGTGAAATAACTCCGAAAATGTCATTTCGAGATAATTGCTACAATGAAAACTTTAATCTTTCCTTCCAACTTAACTATTTGGATTAGCCAAATAGAACACTTTCTACTTTAAGGTCTAGTTTTCGTCATCTTTCAAATTTAGTACGTAATTTTTTAAATTTTAGTTACGTCACTGAAGAATAAAAATTTCAATAAGTTTTGAAGACTTTATGCTGGAATGATGACATTTTACCGTAAATTATTGTGACACTCGTGGTATACATAATTCAAAATTAACAATTTCGGAGTTATGTCTGTACATTCTCAGCAGGCGAGTTATAAATTCAAAATTAATGTTGTCAACATGTGTATTCAACAACTCATATCAAAAATAGATACGCGACAATTATCTTGAAGTAGTGTTTTTTAAACTCTTTTTTGTCATCTTTTAATCATTTTTTACAGGAAAATAACCAGATGAACAAATAGTAACAGATAGTGATATGTTGAGTAACTTATAATATATACTCATAAGAATATAATATACGTTTAAATAAAATATTTAAAATAAAACACACCCGATTTTCATTTAAATATATACACATGCATAATAGTAAGAATGATTAATTTTCAATTTGATCGCTGCATTCTTTTAAAATATTAAAGTATATTAGATTGGCGTAAAGTATAATAAATACATAAATAAATTTTTTCCTTATCCCGCTCTATTTTCTTCTTTTTGGGATCTAGCCCTGCGCTTCTTAATCGATTGTCCGCGAACCCCCTAGGAGTCCGCAGAACTTTGAGAGGGTTCGCGGTCCATCATAGAATGGTCCACGATACGAGAAACGTTGAGCACCACTGATTTAGCCTACAGCTAAAACATTAACCTGATTGGGCTGCAACTTGAAAAAATTGCGCACCTTAAATGCCCACTGTTTGGCTGTCTATCCTTCCTTAATTTTCCTCTAAACAGAAGAGATAGATTACCGCACGACGCTATTTCTAACAGGGAAAAGTATGATGTACAAGGGCAAGAGACAACTAATTTGAGGTAAAGAGCATATATTTTAAATTAAATTAATTACAGATATTATTGAAAATTAAGTATATTCGTATAATTTTCCTTCTGATACAAATATATCAAGATTTTTGATACAGTTATTATTATTGTTAAATATTTTTCAGCATAAAAATTTGAATATTTCTATAGATAAAACTGTTAGATATGTTATCGTCTTATGTTACGTAATACAGGATAAATCTGATATAACAGAAAGCATATTTATTATGAACTTTATTCCATATTAAATTATTATTAGGTAAAATTACAAATATTCAACATGGTTTTCATATTTTTATTATGGGTTGGGTTTTTGTTCTTCCCTGAGACAATTACAACGGATCAGTATGACTATATTGTTGGTGAGTAATATTAAATTAAAACAACCTATATTAATTAATAAACTGTGCATATGTATAACTGTGTATTAATTAATTGTAAATTAATTGTATTTAATTTTTTGAATGAAGTGAGATTTATTAATTATTTTATGTATATCTATATAGACTATCAATAAATATATCTGTAGTTTTTAAAGAAAATAAAATATGAAATAATTAATAAATCTCACTTTATTCGAAAAATTAAATACAATTAATTCAAAGTGATTAAATCAGTTTAAGCTAGTTTCTATAACTCCATTCTGTGAGCACCAAGAAGACCTTTTAAGCAGCACATAACAGGTTTGTCCAGGCCTACAATGGGGTAGACTGGTAGTGAGGGACCGGGCCCAATGGAGCAGTGGAGCCTGACTGAACCCATAATGGGCTTACTAAAACGGGGACCTTAGTGTCCACAAAGAGGAAACAGTTAAAAAATATAACCCAATCCACTGGATTGGGTTGTATTTTTTGGAACTGAATATACAAGTATGTTGCCAATTATAATAGATTTGACACTCAATTTGGATTATTTGACAACTAGATTTGGCTATTTTTCATTTCCTGATTCGTTCCGCCTTGTCGACACTATAAGGGCCTTTCTTTCCATACTCATTGCGAATTCGGCTTGGTCTGCATTAGGGGCGATCGAGAGGTGAGAGATGGGACCCTAAGTATACGGGATTTACCGTGCAAGTAAAATTCGTGCGGTTCTAGCTTACATGTAATCTCGGATTCTTCAGAGCTGTAGGTTGAGCCTTAATCGCCTTTGCCAAATTTAGTCCAATGCATTTGACTAGTATGATTGAAAAAGTTCTAAAGTAAAGAATTTCAAAGTGAAGAACACAAATTAAATAAGGGCTCTACACATAATAGTCCAATTCTGTTTAAGAAGGAAGATACAGGTTTGTGATAAGATTTGAGTATGCTAGTTGTAAAAATTCTCAATATTGTAGCATATTTAATTGAATAGAGAGGTTGAGGCGCACGTTTTAAACGTGTAAACGTGTACGTGTGACGTTCGGCGCCGCTTTCCCGTAAGCCTAAAAGTTTGACGATGATGTTTGGAATGTCGAGCGTGATTCCACCGACTATCCAAACACCATTGTCAAACTTTTAGGCTTACGGGAAAGCGGCGCCGAACGTCACACGTACACGTTTACACGTTTAAAACGTGCGCCTCAACCTCTCTATTCAATTAAATATGCTACAATATTGAGAATTTTTACAACTAGCATACTCAAATCTTATCACAAACCTGTATCTTCCTTCTTAAACAGAATTGGACTATTATGTGTAGAGCCCTTATTTAATTTGTGTTCTTCACTTTGAAATTCTTTACTTTAGAACTTTTTCAATCATACTAGTCAAATGCATTGGACTAAATTTGGCAAAGGCGATTAAGGCTCAACCTACAGCTCTGAAGAATCCGAGATTACATGTAAGCTAGAACCGCACGAATTTTACTTGCACGGTAAATCCCGTATACTTAGGGTCCCATCTCTCACCTCTCGATCGCCCCTAATGCAGACCAAGCCGAATTCGCAATGAGTATGGAAAGAAAGGCCCTTATAGTGTCGACAAGGCGGAACGAATCAGGAAATGAAAAATAGCCAAATCTAGTTGTCAAATAATCCAAATTGAGTGTCAAATCTATTATAATTGGCAACATACTTGTATATTCAGTTCCAAAAAATACAACCCAATCCAGTGGATTGGGTTATATTTTTTAACTGTTTCCTCTTTGTGGACACTAAGGTCCCCGTTTTAGTAAGCCCATTATGGGTTCAGTCAGGCTCCACTGCTCCATTGGGCCCGGTCCCTCACTACCAGTCTACCCCATTGTAGGCCTGGACAAACCTGTTATGTGCTGCTTAAAAGGTCTTCTTGGTGCTCACAGAATGGAGTTATAGAAACTAGCTTAAACTGATTTAATCACTTTGAATTAATTGTATTTAATTTTTCGAATAAAGTGAGATTTATTAATTATTTCATATTTTATTTTCTTTAAAAACTACAGATATATTTATTGATAGTCTATATAGATATACATAAAATAATTAATAAATCTCACTTCATTCAAAAAATTAAATACAATTAATTTACAATTAATTAATACACAGTTATACATATGCACAGTTTATTAATTAATATAGGTTGTTTTAATTTAATATTACTCACCAACAATATAGTCATACTGATCCGTTGTAATTGTCTCAGGGAAGAACAAAAACCCAACCCATAATAAAAATATGAAAACCATGTTGAATATTTGTAATTTTACCTAATAATAATTTAATATGGAATAAAGTTCATAATAAATATGCTTTCTGTTATATCAGATTTATCCTGTATTACGTAACATAAGACGATAACATATCTAACAGTTTTATCTATAGAAATATTCAAATTTTTATGCTGAAAAATATTTAACAATAATAATAACTGTATCAAAAATCTTGATATATTTGTATCACAAGGANTATATATATATATTTCTTTATTGACAGTGTTTATGCAGCCACAAGGTGCAATTAATCGAGGAGTAAGATGGAGTGCAGTTCGAGGATTTATCGACACTATCATAGGAAGGAGGAATTTTCAATTGATAACTTCAGCATTTGCAACTAAAGTATGCTAGAAATAGTTTTGAATGTCATTATTTAATACAAGTTATTTTAACATAAAAGTTTTCACAAAATACAGAGGAAAAATTTATCAATGTGATACCCCAAGGATTTGATTTTTATTACAACTATTAAATATACCATATTTTTTCATCGTTATTTCAATAACAATGATATTAGACAGGTTTCGACCGAAGTTTTCATCTGTAAAACGTGAACGTCGAACGCGAGCGCCGCTAACTTGTAAGCGGCGTGAAGTTTTCATCTGTAAAACGTTCACGTTTTACAGATGAAAACTTCGGCCGCAACCTCGCTATTGTTTTTCCTTGTAAACCGAGCTGTCAACAGTTTGACTGTTATAATAGCAATCCATTTCAAAATAGCTTTCCTCATTTTGATAAAGGAAGCTATTATTGATAAAATGATAATATAATATTTCAAATTTTCAAAGTTTACTTACAGGAAACTTAGATTATTTTTTTGATAAATTTATATATTCTTCGACTAAGAATCAACTGAAGAACTAGGAATTAAGAAAATGTCCATTTATAAATTGAAGATTATTATTGAATAATTAGTTTACCACATGATTTATTTGCAGATAAAACTTTTATATTTTTATTTGCGAAAAGGATTAAATTAGGGAAGGAGGTGATTTAATGGATTTATGATAGACAATACTTTCAGCAGGTTTCTGGAGAGCAACTGATGAGAAATTTGGTGTAGGTCGGGTTTAGAAGTGCATAGAGAACAGACATGCAGATGTTCCTTTATACATATAATACTCATATATAATTATATATCCTTCAGAAAGATATTGAATCTTGAAAGGCTCTTAGCTCAATTATAATTTATTATATCTATAAAAATCGTTGTTCACATTTTCATTAATATATTTAAAAGGACCAAGTTTGGAATAGCTCTATTTCATTTTAAACAAAAGTTACAAAACACTTGAGAAATCATCATACAATCGCACTTACTACTGTTGATGGGTTGACTAGAATATGTCAGGCTTTTCATCATAAAATTCAGCTTAATATCTATTTATAACGTTTACATTACATTATAGTATAAATTCTTTAATCACAATGGGTGCCTTTGTAAGAAATTGCTGAGCAAGCCAATGACATAGTTTGTTTTTTATATGAAACGAACTGTGTCATTGGCTTGTTTACTTAGCTGTTTGTGGCCTAGACGCACTCAATACGTAAGAAAAAATTCGAGCAATAAATTGTATAAGTTTCCTGGCGCAAAATATTTATGTTTAAGAAACTTAAGACATAATAGTGCAGTTAAAATTATGTGTGGCTCAATCTATTACAAGATTTTATTGAAAATAACTTTTACATTTTTAATTATTATGCAAAGGCTTTACTTGAGGGTATAGATAAATTCTTTATTATGTCATTGTCTACGTTGAACACTATATATTAATAGGACTTATTGTACTGGTATTGTTTCCGTTCTAGCAAATAGAGATCTTATTTAGAAAATCCTCTATTTGCTAAAACGAGAACAACACCAGTACAATAAGTCCTGTTAATATACTGAGTCCAATGTAGACAATGACATATTAAAGAATTTAATAAGAACATAGAGGAAAAAGAATTAGTAGAGATGAGTTTTTTTACAAAATGTACATGCAAATAACGAGTAAGATCTTATTTATTCCGACACATGACCTTTCTATCTCTCCACCTCCTCGACCTTTAACCATAGAAATTTAATAGCAACAGTGTCCCTTATATATAAGTTACCTCGCCAAATTTCGTTTCTGAATATTTATACCATTCTCAGATAGTAAATGAAATGGATGCCAACACATGTAATTTTCCCCTTTTTGACTGCTTTGGATTTAGGAATTACAAAAATGGAAATTTGCAGAAAGCACAGAGTGTAAAATTTGAAAAAATTATAAAGTTTCCGCGATTTATACATAACAGTCGGGAAAATAATGAAAATAAACTTCAAATGCTTATCAATTGGATAATCATCTTTTTCCACTCAAGTGGACTAAATTTTCATTTAGAACATTTTAAATTGTTAGTTAATATTTTAGTAACTTTATTATTTAGTATTTAGTAAGTAACTTTATATTTTAAGTTAATTAAAATACTTATTTATAACTATTTTAGATATTAATTAACGAAGATAATAGGGCTTATGGTGTTTCATTCGATCACGATGGAAAAAAACTCACGGCAGTTGCAAGAAAGGAAGTGATAATATGTGCAGGAACTTTGAATTCTCCTAAATTGCTTATGCTCTCGGGAATTGGACCGAAAAATCTTCTGCATAAGCTACATGTCAGTAATATTATTTATTGCATATTTAAATGTAAGGAAACTCATTTTAATGCGATATAAAAGTGAAGTGTTCATGATTTAGATGTTAATCTTTCCTAATTAGAATAATTTATGTATATTAATGCTGACGAATGAATCTCAAATACCATATAGTAGAGATAACAGAGACTCAGGACATCAAAATGGCTCTTGTATCATCAGAATGAAACTTTATTGCATTTCGGTACAAAAGACCTTCATCAGCCATACATGAATAATGTATCCTTACCAAAAAGATTAACAAGTTCCATTCAAAAACATGACATCATTCAAAAATTGTAATGAAAAATTCTAAATCTTTTGTGTTACTTGAAGTGTATATAATATACTTTTTTCAATTGTGCAGATATATTCATATATGGCTGATTACAATCTTTTGTACTGAAATACATACCAGTAATAAAATTGCTTTCTGAAGATAGAAGTGTCATTTTGAAGTCATCAGTAGAAGTGTGATAAGTCTCTGTCATCTCTACTACACATAACTTGAGATTCATTCATCTATATTAATTGAGAGAAGAAGCTCTTATATACTATGTATTTTACTAAATGTATTATTATTATCATGTTTATTTAAAACAAGTTGATTTACTTATGTATATTTAATTCAACTCTCCCTTACACAAGGAGCATGACAAGTAGTGCATTCAGAGATTTTTGGGATTTCATTCCCCATTTGGGAAGAATTGGACTATTTTAATTAAACAGAATATTGTAGGTATATAATCTATGCACAAGGTAAATCAGAAGTCTCGTGTAGTTTTTTCATTCCAGAAGTATTAAAGATATATTAATTTTGTTATGCATGATAGGAAGTCATGCATGATGAATCAGATAGAACCTTCAGATTATTACTTGCTACTTCATCATCTGATTAGAACAGTTTCTCGTATATGTGTTTCTTCAGCGATGCGAATAAATAATAGTCACTAGATCGAAGTTTCGGCTGTATGACGGGTGGCCCACAATCTTACAAAGATACGTTCAGAATTTTTATGTACGTAACAAATCTATGTATCCACAGTCTACAAGCATTGTATTTATTTGTTTGAATCTCTGAAGAACATGTCTCTAGAAAGAGATTTTCATCAGATGATTAAATACTGTAATAAATGTATGAACAAATGCTTTAATGTTTATTCACCATATATTCAAGCAGATGGGATCAGAGTTTCCAAGCGTTTCTCGTTTGTAACTTACTTTTCGAATAAACTAAGTATTATAATTATTTTTGAATATATAAA
Organism: Centruroides sculpturatus; assembly: GCF_000671375.1. Lineage (NCBI taxonomy): Eukaryota > Metazoa > Arthropoda > Arachnida > Scorpiones > Buthidae > Centruroides > Centruroides sculpturatus. Next base: position 14,093 of record NW_019386737.1, on the reverse strand, counting down.
TATACAGGAAATAATTAATCTATCGTAATTAAAATCATAAATGTAACACAAATAACGAATTTTAAAATGTTATTCTTTAGATACCAGTGAAAATGGATCTTCCCGTTGGAAAGAATCTTCAAGATCATGCTTCAACTACAGCATTACAATTTCTTGTTGACTCTTATACGTTTTCGGAACATCGAACTACTAAAGAAGATTACCAAGAACTTCTAATTAACGGAACCGGTAATTAATTCTTAATAATTTTTTAAATGGTCGTTCTTTTTAGGAAGATAAAAATGGTTTTTTATAGTATAGGGTGATTTTAATAAATTATAAATTTCACGAGACAAAATATTTGAAATAAAAATATTTTGTGTGCTACAATTAATCTTATCAATTCATAATAATTTATAGAAGACATTCCTGAAGCCACTGTAAATCGAACCTAAATTCGTATCCGATTTAGCAACATAATATAAGATTCTAGATACATCATAAATGTTCTTAAAAATATGATTTCGATTTAAGTTAATTAAATTACACAGAGAATAATTATTATAAAAATTTTATTTAAAATGTAATTTTGAATTAAAGATATTTCACATTTCTGAAAATAACTAATTCTTTTTAAGGCCCTCTAACGACCCTTGGAGGAGTCGAATCGAGTGGTTTTATCAGCACAGAATATAACAATAATAAAAATTGGCCGGATGTAATTATATTTTGGATAACTTCAAGGATTCAAAATGCATTTTCAAACGCTAATGATGATGTATTGTTATTTCTATCGCTTTATTGCTGAAAATAATTCAAATGCAATTTTTCTTTTATTACTAATTACAATTATATTTAAAGATACAGAAAATATACGAGAAATTTCGCAATCAGGATATCATTTCATGTGTACCTTACGTTGCTCGGCCTAAAAGTCGAGGAGTTTTGACATTGAAATCCAATGATCCATATGAAAAACCTCTAATCGATTTCAATATCTTTTCTGATCCCTATGACTTGAAAGCTCTTGTGGAAGGTAATCCATTTAGAAAATTAAACTGATTATACTTAATTTAGTTAACTTATTTTTGTAAAAGCCTTATTAATGACTGGTAATTAATGTATATTATTCTATGACAATATTTTTTTTTTATAAATTGTTCATTAAATATACTTTATATTACTTTTCAATATATATTTTTATAGGTTTGAACCATTGCTTAAAAATGACGGCTACAGTATCTATGAAGAAGTTTGGTATCAAACCCCTTCCATATATTATGCCTGGATGCGAACATTATAGGAGATTCAGCGATGATTATCTGTCTTGTATGGCTTCTGTTTTACCTCTTTCGGGACTCCATTTTGTTGGAACGTGCAAAATGGGTAGCTCCGATGATCCTACTTCAGTAGTTGATCCAACTCTCAAGTTAGTGATCTTTTTCTTTTACCATTATAACTATGCTGTATTCAATAGTTAGATACCTAATTGTAAAATTGTAAGAAATTATCATTTAATAAATTTACTTAAAATACTTTAATAGATATTTTAAAATAATTACTTGGACTTCATTGTAAATATTATGTTTTTTCATATACTGAAAAATTCCTCATAGGCCTATTTCATACCTAATAAGTGAACAAAATATTAATTGAATCTATTGCCTGATTTATTGATAAAACATTTTAATATAAGTTTTATTTTAGAAATGTAGTTCAATATTTAGATCTCTAAGTACAATCTTCGCAAAGAATTTTTATTATCTTATATTTGTTCATTTTTTCTAATTGGCACTTCTCAAATAATAGAAATTAGTTTAATCAATTAGGTATACATTGGTGCATGAGATATTTGTAAAACCGCTGCTGTACATGGTTTTGTAAACATTTTCTTCTTATGTACATTCGTTTTACTATGGAGGTGCCACAAGCGCATCCCTATACTATAACGATGGTGCCACAAGAGCATAGGGTCCCATAGGATCATCAGTTAAAGGGCGCCCTAGGCTCTAAAGGGAGCCTATCTCCCTTTAGAGCCAATGTATACCTATCTCATGCACCAATGTATACTGATGATCCTGTGGCACATATAAATTTTTGCTTCTTAGGTGACTGCCTATAGCTCGGGTTGGCCCTAGGAACAAGGCGCTTTCGTTTTATCAGAATAATTTAACTTCTTACGTCATTTTGATGTCGTTCTTACGCTTTTTATAACGAGGGAATATAAAATGATGTCAAATCTACATAATTAAAGTCTTATATATACATAGTGCTTAACATCCGCCATCAACAGTGCTTAACAGGGATCAGAAACGCGTGTACTGCACCTACTAATTAAATAGCTTTCTTAAAACTAAAAAAACAACATGGCATCATTTGGATTTCATAACAAAAAAACATTGGAACACAATTTTGAAGGAAGTGCAAGCCCGAATTTTGAGATTCAAGCAGGTATCGATCTCTAAAAAAATTAAGAAACATTGTTATAGTATATTTGCTGTATATTAAAAGCGATACTTTTAACATGCTTTAAGGTGACAAATTTATTTAAAACTTCAAAAATGCAAATCAATAGTACTTAAAATAATTAAATTTATGTTTTAGTCAATATTCCTATACACCCATAGATATATATATATATATATATATACAGGTTCTACTTTAAGTATATATACATATAAGAAATTATTGTGGAATAAAATCTTATACATAGTTCTATTTATAATAGTCGAATTTTACCGATTAAAATATATATATATATCTATATATTGTGTTGGCAGGGTTAAAGGAATCCAGGGACTAAGAGTTGTGGACGCATCGATCATTCCTTCGTTGATTGGGGCCACCACGATGGCTCCTACTATGATGATAGCCGAGAAAGCAGCATACATGATACTTCACAATTTATAAAATTAGTGCATATATACATATGCAATATACATATATACTGTATACATTTTTATAATATTAATTAATGAAATAAAGTTAAAACAATTTTCTTGCTAAGTAATAATGAATATTTTAGTCATTTGTATAAATAGTTAAAAATTACTAAATTATTCTTACTTCTAAAAGATTGGAAAAAACCTATTTAACTCTTGGGTTCGAGCATCGCCAGCAAGCTGTTACGTGAAGCTTTCCAGGATTTCTTCACGTTTCTAATACCTAAATTAGTTTACTTAATCACAATTTTTCAAGAAAATCTCAAAAATAAATAAATAAATAACAGAGAGTAGGACTAATTATAAATATAGCTGATAATTCTATTATAGAGGGAAGACCTATCGGATTTTTCTGTTATCCGTGGCCATCTTTAAGCGAATTTTTTTCAAAAGTTTTGTGTTTTTCTTTTCTTTTTTTTTGAGATATTCCGGAAGAATTATGATTACTTACATTTTTGAAGTTTATTTATAAATTATTATTTTTGATTTATATGAAATGAAAAACGATATTAGATACGGCGTGGACATAATTTTTATATTTTTAATGATTATAAAAAGGAAAAAATCGGTTAGTTTTGAAGATAACAATGAGTTTTTAAAAACATTATAAATGCCAATAACGAGTAAAAAATCATTACCTCATCCTGAGATACTACATTTATATTATTTTCATGCTTCCAAATATCAAAATGTTATTTAAATTTGAGGAAATTCAAATGTAATTTATCTTAGAATACTTCGTTTTTTGTTATAGATTAAGATAAGAACTATTAAAATCAAAACCAATTTTTTATTCATTTCTTAAGGGAATTATTAAAAAGATCTTATAATATTAATTAAATTACAGGATAAATGAATTTTAAATATAGAAAATTAATTTTTGAATGTTTATAACACTACCAGGTATATATTATAAGATGTTTTAGACGTTATTTGTAAATTTTGTAATAAAAAATATCGGATTTTTTTTCCTGCATGTATGGTTGTTAGTATATGTGCACGATTTTGTTCACACTGTTTGAAGTTTAATAACTCCTGTACTTAGGGATGAAAATTGTTGTTTCCTTTGCGTGGAAGTTTAATTATTAGAGGCTTTGAGCTGTTAAATTTTGGTGATTATAGGTCAAGGGGATGAGGAGATAAAGAAGCAGTGTGTATCTCCAGTAGGGTCAAACTTAATGACGATTTTACCCATTATTAACATTTACAATTTTTTATAAAACCCATCCCTACCTTGAAAATCAAGCGTTTTGCCATTTTATAATAGTTAAACTAAAATATCATAATGGCGCCAAACACGCAGTTATGCGGAAAGTTAAGCAACTCGTCGCTGGATTTTTTTTTATTCCTTTCATTCTATTGGCTAGATATGAGCAAATCGCAGTTGCTAATCTTAATATGTTTCTATTTTCTGCCTCGTGCCGTAATTCAGTCATAATTAAGCTGATATGATTGAAGAACATAGGCAAATAGCTAATCTTCATATTTTCTTTTTATCAAAAAATTGCATGAAGACTCTCTATTAAAAACTATCCTATTAAATTTTTGCAGAAAGAAAATTAAACGTTCATCCACCGTATAAACTAATCAGAAACTTTCTATAAAGCCTTGGAATCCCGTACCACTAAATAGAAAACGTGTCAAGTGACGGTGGCCGGGATGGCGGCTTCTAGCGACCTACATACTCGTATCTGCCATTTGAACTTACCTTTTTTTTCATTTGATCACTGGTGGATTTCTCCGACTAGCTAATGTATGAAATAAATTAATGAATAGATTTTTGAAAGGTTAATTTTTAAAAAATCTATTATAGGCGAATTCTATGTAAAAAAATTTAACCTTTGCGGCAAAATTTTAAAAAAGTGAAAAGAGTGTTTTTTGTAATAGAAAAGAAAACAGATGGATTGTAGGTGCGAAATACCACAATTTAAAAAATCCTTACTAAACGCTTAGTGAAAGGATCAACCATTCTGAAAAGGATTTTTCGGTAGCTTATTTATCCATTGAATTATGCGTTTTCGAGTTTCTGGACAACATCCAGGGGTTTATATTGATGCAATGATTTGCGTAATCGTAATGCTACACATGTCCATGCCTAATACTACAATAAACATGTGTCGTACGAGGTATTACACATGGATAGTTCGTGTGGATAGTTTATTTTGGTCACTGATAAACTCATGCAATAAATTTTGACTTTTAGCCTAATCTCCATAACTCGAAGTCCGAATTTTTTCCCCACCGATTTGAGTAAATCAAGTTCAACTGTATGTAAAAATAATTACTACAGTAAATAAATTCTATTAAGTCCACTAATCAATCCTGCACTCCTAAAATTCTTAGTTGATTTTCTATAAGATGCCATTCTTTAGGTGGATGGATTTGCATTTGTTTAAATTGTTTACTAAATTAACTCATTTGTTAGTAACTGACAATTTCCTTAGATTTATCTGCACTTTAAATTAAGTTTTACATTTTGTAAAACTTAATTTAATAAATTAATCTTATTAGAATAACCTAAATAATTTTTCTCCCACTGGTATTGTTTCCGTTC
>NW_019386737.1:0-7306 GCF_000671375.1 Centruroides sculpturatus | reverse complement strand
TAAACAATGTTTTCTTTGTCATCACTAAAAGCACTATTAACCGAGAGTGTTTTATTTTTGGCAAGTTATCATTATCCTCTGAGCATTTTTCTGCATTATTTTCAGATTCATGCTTTACCTTTTGCAAAAAGTGTATGTAATTTTAGATTGCTTGCTTCTAGTTAAAAGATCTTTATAAATTTCCTTATATGGTGCTAAGCACTTATGGAATAAGAGAAAAACATCTGGCAACACCAGAAGCAGAAGCGTCGTGATATGGCAAAATTGAAACAATTTTCGCAAAGGACCATATGTATGGAAACGAGAAAAGAAAATTTACACACTGAAGTACTAATAGTTCACGAAAATAATAATTTTTGTAAACTATTAGTACTTAAGCATGTAAAAATTTATTACATTTCATGTTGTACAAGGGTTTTACCCATTTCTTGAACCGTGTCAGAGTGAATCCGTGCTATAAAAGTACTGTGTTATACGGGGGATGGTATCAATTCTGGAACTGTGTTAGAGTGAATCCGTGCTATAGAAGTGCCGTGTTATACGGGGGTTACCTGTATATTATGAATAAAATACCTTTTGAGAATGACAATTAATTAATAAGCTTTAAATGTGATTGGAGTTGAATAAAACTTTTAACATAAACAGAAAATTCAGAAAAATTTATTGAATTAGCACCTTGCAGTTCACTATCAATTTCTTTTACTATTAACTGAGATTGACAGGTTGTCAGCTAGATATTGTCATAAAATGCCATTAATTTTGCAATATTAATGATAAGGAAATATTATTGATAAGGAAATGATTTAAAATATCTTATCATAACACACCTTTCTTGTTGCCAAGATAGTTTTATTGAAAACTAACATTTTCAGCCTACTCTAATTTAAAATATTTTTCAAACAATTTTACAATTTATTTAATGAAAACAAAACAAACAGTATATACATAAGTAAAGGCATATTGTTCAAGAATCAAATGCACTTACTGTATTTGTTATGCTGTTTAATTTGTCTTGTCATTCTGGAAGTAGTACCCACTCAATTTACCATTTTAAATAAGAATTAATGGTGCAGATGTTTTTTACCTTGATGTTAAAATTTATGTCAGGAATACAGATATTTATGAGATGCAAGTGTGCACGGATAATCGGGAGTATACTGTAGTTTTTAAGTTTAAGGATTGTTGTATGTATTAGGAAAAATTTGCTTTATCAATATCAGTTGAAACATTTGTGATTCAAATAATTTATTTACATTTCAATGTAATGGTCTGAAACACAGTGTGTAAATTGTGTACAGGTAAAACAGGCAAACAATAAAGATTTTTCCTGTTTTCTCTGGATATGTATCCTCATTTTGCATGACTTGGACACTTGTATATGCAAGTAAATATGTCTTATTCCTAGTAATACAATCTGTCCTAGTAGACATTTAAATAATAAAATTCAGTGTAAATAGTTTATCATATTGCTTTGCTAGTGATGTCTCTTTCTCTGTAAACCAATTTAGCGCTGTTAGATATAATTAAGTAAATTTTTGCTTGATTTAGAAAAATTTTCATTGAAATTTCACGTCTCAAAAGTTAGTTATGACAGAATTTCATTTTTAATGAATTTAATTTTTTTTTTATAAATACATACATGAATTGTTATAATTGAATCTTTAAATAATACTCAAAAATTTTAGGGTTTACTAACAGAGGGAATTCCTTTTGAAAGTTTTCCCGCTTGCCTATCTCTTCCGGCTCATTCAGGCCCATATCCTGTAAATTTATTTGGTACGCCGCGTGGAAGAGGTGAATTGCGCATTTTAGGTAAATCTTATCATTTTCTTTGCATATACATTTTAACATAAATATTTAAAATGAAAAATATTTTTGACAGGATATACAACTCAGGTTTTGGGTGTCAAAAGTAATTGCAAATTGAGAGATCTGAATGGGATCAAGAGACCGTTCTATTGTATCGATATCATTCCGGCACTTCCTCAGTTACAAGTTACAACTTCGCTTCCCAAGGCGAGCACTTTTTCTTCACTTGCTAATTCCAGTGCTGTCGTAATGAGTGCTGCGGTCACAATATTTGCTGGCGAAAGGTATTGTAGACTCTTTAGTTTCTCAAGTAACAATTAGTTTGTCTTAATTAAGTAGTTATTATCTTTTAAAGTCGAGAATGTACGATCACTCTGACCAATACTGGAAAAGAAATGGTGGAACGAATAGACATCAGCGTACAGGTTAAATCAGATAAATGTGAGAATTGTGAATTTTTGTAAATAATAACGAATAAATGATAACGAAGTAAAATTAATAAATATATTTATACTTTCAGCTAAAGAATCATCTTTTTTCACTTGGAGCCAAGAAAATTTAGCGATGCAACTTCCGATCACTCCAGGAAGTTCGGCTTGTTTTACTTTGTACATAAATGGTCTCGGAGAATTTGTATATCCGACACACAAGAAACCAATAGAAAGAATAGGTAAGTATTATTTAAACAATTAGTTTTCTTTTAGTATAGTTAATAAGATCTGTATCCTCTGTATAAAACAGATAATTGTGATAGGTTAACAAGTAAAGAAATTCACTGTTAAATTTATAATAATAGCATCAATAACCAGACAATATATATTCTGTCAATGTATAGCATACTGTAACCAGACAACCAGACTGCTATATATATATGCATATATATATATATATATATAGAAAATGTAATGACCTGCTTAACAACATTAAAAACTAGACAATGGGAAAAGTAGAACTTCAAATATATATTTAAAATTACTTCGAATCATTATTGCATCGTTAATAGGAATTACCAGCAAACTACTTCAATGATCTCACGCATTTCGTTTCATTAATCTTAACTTAAAATCGTCATGATTTATGTACTTTTTTTATTGTTTACATTTATTCCATTGTTAGAAGCAATTCATATTGAAGAGTATGATTTTATCGTTGGTAAGTGGTATTTTTGCATATGATTATTAAGCAATCTTAAATGCACATTTAGACATTACTATTTAAAATCGTAATATATAAAATTATATAAAAATTATTTAAAATAAATCAATTATATTTATTTTAAAGTCGGTTCTGGTGCGGGAGGATCAGTAATTGCTAACAGATTATCCAAAAATGCTTCCATCACAGTACTTTTGTTAGAAGCTGGAGAAAGACCAACGTTAGGTAGTGAAATTTTAGGGTTATCCCTGGGCGAGATTCCACCAAGATTTTCCTGGAATTATACATCTGTACCCAGCAAAACATACGGACAAACGATAAAGAATAGAGTAAATTATTTTATAGTTTAATTATATGTGATATTTTTATATTTTAATCATAGTTTTTTTTTATATCATGTAGCAAATTTTAACAATGGCAGGAAAAGTTTTAGGAGGATCAACTAGTGTAAATGCTGGTGTTTATACAAGAGGTAATAAACACGATTACGATAATTGGGCTAGAAATGGTGCTGTTGGTTGGGATTGGAAAAATGTTTTTCCTTATTTTGTAAAAATGGAAGACAATAGAGACATAGAATTTGTTAAAAATGGTAAGATTTACAAAATATTATTTGTGTTTGATGGTTTAATATTTAGTAAAAATTTTACAGGTTATCATGGAGTTGGTGGAGAATTAGTTGTACAATTTCCACCCTTTTATACATCTTTAACAAATGCATATATAAAAGCAGCAAATTCTTTAGGATATCCGTTTGGTGATTACAACGGAAAATATCAAACTGGTAACGAATTTTAAAATTGTTTTTATCCATAATAATATAACAGCATAATGGAAAATTTTCTATAGTGGAAAATTTAAATTTATTTATTTTTTATTCAGTTTTTACGCTACCGCAAGGTACCATAAATAAAGGATTAAGATGGACAGCAATTCGAGCATTTATCAATCCAATTATTGGTAGGAGGAATTTTCGCTTGATTACTTCAGCTCTAGTGACAAAAGTATGCTTTGAAAGGAAATTAACTTAAAATAATTCAAGATTAATACGAAATAATAACGTTGAAGTATTTCAGGTATTAATTGACGATAATAATAGAGCTTACGGTGTTTTATTCGATCACGAAGGAAAACAAATTAAAGCATTAGCCAGGAAAGAAGTGATTGTGAGTGCAGGAACATTCAATTCTCCCAAACTTCTTATGCTGTCAGGAATTGGACCAAAAGAAGTTTTAAATAAGTTAAACGTTAGTATGAGATGCTAAATTTTATGTTATTTCTTGGCTTCTTAAATGTAAAAGTTTTATTTTTAATATTAACAAATCTATAGCTTAAAATTAAAATTGTAAATTTGGCAACTTAATAGGAATAGACAATAAAATTAAATATTGAAATTTTATCAAACTTTAGATACCTGCGAAGGTAGATTTGCCTGTAGGCCACAATCTTCATGATCATCCTTCAAATTTTGGTTTACGATTTCTGGCTGATGCTTATACCCTTAATGAACATCGCATTACTAAAGAAGATTACAACGAGATTCTAATTAATGGAACAGGTATTTATTTTTTACACTATTGCTTCCTTATTGTAAAAGATACCACCGGTGGCTGAAGGGATAAAACTGCTGAACTCTGGTAGTTGGTCGCGAATTCAAGCTAGTCTCGTGGTGTATTCCGGATTTACTTTATTTATACAGAAGTATCGGTTAATGGTGTTATGACATCTAATGCAAGATTTAACTGCTTAACATCAAAATAGATGCCGGTATCCTGTAGAAAGTCTTCTTTGGAGGCACCTCCACTTGACTATCGCCCATGCATTGTTTTTTATTCCATCAGTATAATCCAACCCTTCATTGTAAAATTATAAAGTTTTTTTTTGTTTTGTATTGGTAATTACTGCAGTTACATTATTATTAACTCACAATAATCACTATAATTTGAAATCGTTACAATGGAATTAAGTGGCATTAATTAACTTCAAGTTCTGTAGCAATGAAGATCGTAGATTTTCATCTGAATGGAATCTTACCTGTCTGACTTTCAATTATTTCGGGATTTTAAACGTCGGAACATCGGTTTTCCAGGATTTGATCACCATAATATATTGTAAAATCCAGCAGAGAGTTTCGTAACCTACCCAGCAAAATAATTAAAATTGTCTGTAGCGTCATCTTTTAAGAAATTTTATTTAAAATTTTTTATATTAATTATTATAAAATGGCATGAGCTTGATTACGAGGGCAGAGATGAGTTTTATAAAAATTAGTAAACACTAATAACTCATAAAATCGTCATTAAGTCTGACCATACTCGAGATATGACACATCCCTCTGTCTCCTCCTTGACATTTAACCACCGAAATTTAATAGCATCAATGCACTCAACACGCAATCCTTCTCGCAAAATTTCAGAAATTATCGTCAAAAGGCACAAAACTTATTAAACTTCAAAGTAGGTAAACAAAATTATGTCCCTCCACACTCACATAGAATGACATCCATGCATACGTAAAAATACCCCAACATTTTTGCATTTCTTGACGTTCAAGATGTCCTGAATCCAAAAATATAGAAATCTAAAGGTACCGTTTTTTGACCGCTCGCTATATTTTCCCTCTGTTATATAAGTATTGTATAATAGCCAGAAAAGTAATACAGCCGATTACCAGACTTTTGTAGTGTTGTATACTTCATTTGCAGGAAGAAAATTTCAAATTATTACTCATTATACTTCTAAAAATGACATTAAAGTATCAACAAAAGTATAATATTTAAATATGGAATTTCATATTGCATATCAATGTAAATTTTATAATGTACATGATTATATTTATGTAAATTATAACTTTAATGTATATATCACATCATGACTAAACAACTGAGTATATAACGTCATAAGAATATAGAAAACATCCCAAAAATTGTCATAAATAGGAAAATGCAAATGTGATTTGACTACAGTTGCTGTATTAAAGGTATGATTATTTTTAAAAATTAAAAATTTAACAAATTATTTTTCTTAGGTCCTCTCACTAGTCTTGGAGCAACTGAACTTATCGGTTACGTATCTTCAAAATATAATAAGCAACCTGATTGGCCAGACTTGGAAATACTTTGGGCTACTTCAGGAAGGTCGGATTATCTGTTAAATGCCAATGAGGAGGTTTGGTTTTATATTTTATTTCTTAATTTTAATGAAAACCTGTGATACTTATGTATTTATTTCTTTTGTTTGAAATTTTCAGTTGCAGAAACTAATTGATCAATTCAAAAATCAGGATCTTCTTAATTGTAATCCTGTAATGACTCGCACCAAAAGTCGAGGAATATTGACATTAAAATCAAATAATCCCTATGACGATCCAATAATCGATATGAATATGTTTTCTCATCCTAACGATTTACGTGTTTTAGTAGAAGGTTAGTTCTTAAAATCATCAGTAGTAACAGACTTACCTTTACATCCTTTACATTATAGTATATTCAAAAAATATTTGATAGCAAATAATGGTAATTAAACAAATTAGGTAGTTGGAATATTTATCAACTGTTTATTTAAATTGTCATTCAATAGCAATAGCCTAAAAATTTTCTTGTCAAGAATCTCATGAATATAACATACGAAAGATTTAAAATTATTCAAAGTTATAAGAATAATCTTGAACTATTTAACACCAAATTTATAAATATTTGTTTATCTGATATTGTATTCTGTACGTGCCTTCCAATGACCGAATGGGTACAGCAATTCGAGCATTTATCAATCCAATTATTGGTAGGAGGAATTTTCGCTTGATTACTTCAGCTCTAGTGACAAAAGTATGCTTTGAAAGGAAATTAACTTAAAATAATTCAAGATTAATACGAAATAATAACGTTGAAGTATTTCAGGTATTAATTGACGATAATAATAGAGCTTACGGTGTTTTATTCGATCACGAAGGAAAACAAATAAAAGCATTAGCCAGGAAAGAAGTGATTGTGAGTGCAGGAACATTCAATTCTCCCAAACTTCTTATGCTGTCAGGAATTGGACCAAAAGAAGTTTTAAATAAGTTAAACGTTAGTATGAGATGCTAAATTTTATGTTATTTCTTGGCTTCTTAAATGTAAAAGTTTTATTTTTAATATTAACAAATCTATAGCTTAAAATTAAAATTGTAAATTTGGCAACTTAATAGGAATAGACAATAAAATTAAATATTGAAATTTTATCAAACTTTAGATACCTGCGAAGGTAGATTTGCCTGTAGGCCACAATCTTCATGATCATCCTTCAAATTTTGGTTTACGATTTCTGGCTGATGCTTATACCCTTAATGAACATCGCATTACTAA
>NW_019386736.1:9410-24181 GCF_000671375.1 Centruroides sculpturatus | reverse complement strand
GCTGGCCTCGGCCACAGCCATGAGGTCGCCCATGTTGCATTTTCAATGAAATTAACCTATCCAATGTCAAAATTTCTCTCTGTTGCTTGTTGCCCCGGTTTGAATTTTTGTCAATGCCTAACAAAAATTTTCCATTTTTGAAAAAAATAATCATGGCTATTGTATCGTCCAAGATTATTATTTTAATTTGCACAAACAAAATAAATATATTAATAAATGTAAAAACAAAAAGAAATTATATTTTGGAAGTTACTTTTAATATAAAATTATAATGACTAGCACCATCTAGTTTCAAAAACGTTCTGATGCTGAAATGAGATATCGTGGGTCAACTGGTCAAGGTCAGCAGGTTGCGACCACAGAATTAAATGGGTTTTTCAAAGATTCGTTTGTCAAAATTCAATTTCATAACATTCGCATTTCCAACTTCCCAATGCATGCACAAATCTCGCACTCTTGTCTGTTTGTAGAAAGATGGCACCATTTTGTATTTTACTTTGACTTGGTTCTAGGTCCCCTGATTTTTTTTATGTGCACATGATTTGGATACCTAATACTCTGACAAATTGCAATTCCTGACATGTCCCTCTTACACCTCTAAGGTGACGGCACTGCGATTTTATAAACAAGACATAGTCTTGTCAATAAAAAATATCAAATTATAATGGGTTTTACATTAACCCTTTTACCAGTGCTAATGAGAATTTTTCATGTCTGCTATTTTCAAAAGTACCAGCTCTCTGAAGAAATTCTCGTACTTAAAAAATAAAAAAAAAAAGTGAATACTATTTGCCAAAACTTTATTTTTTCACAAATAAATATGTTATTTAATAATTAATATGCTTTCTTACCACACCGGGTTGTATAACTTCACAACCAACAACTGCCTACCCTTATTTAATAATCTTTATTTCATTGTATTTTGAAATTAATGCATTTTTTTTTTATCATTATTCTTATAAATTATGTGAAAAACATTAGTCAAATTTAACATATAATTTTGTCCAAAATTTTTTAATTACATTAGTAAACATCTTATAACAAATCATAGTAACTTGAAAAGTACTTATCACACAATAACAGAATTTGAAATAAAGAATTTTTATCAAACAATTTATGTAATTTACAAAATTCAGCAAGTAAAAAAAAATAAAAAAACTAAATACAGAAATAAAGAAACTCATGAAATTTACTATAGAAGCCAAAATAAAGTAAAAACAACAATCCTTTACGAACACACATACATATTTAATGCAATAATATATTGATGACCTTGACATGATTAACTTGCTGTCAGACTTCACTAAGCAAGAACAAAGCCTGATGATAAAAAGGTTAGAAATTCAATTAGACTTTTTTTTTTATTATCTCAAATTTCTTGGGGACTCACAAGGCTTCTGAGAGAGCCAAAATCCCAAACCCCTGTCTAGTTATCCATTACACTGCTCTATTAGCTGCAACTAGAGTTTCCAAACTAGGAAATTGTAAAATTTTCCTTGTCTCAAGTCTCAGGAAAAAAAAAAAACAGCTTGAAACTCAAGACTTTTATAAATCAAACAGAAAAGGTGCCAAATTTATTATAATTTTACTATAATTCAATGAAAGTACTTAATAACTACATTAATATAACATTATTTGTTATTTTATACATTGTGTTTCTTTTAATATTACACAGGCATATCCCATAAAAATGTTCTTCTCTGTTAACATTTTCTCAATAGAACACAGTTTAGTTTTTAATATCTAAACATCCTTACTTAATGTTTTAATATTCCATTTAATATTAAATCTGTATCTGAAGATGAGCTAAGAAAGCTAAAAAAATATTAAATACATTTAAGTAAAAAAGATCTCTACAAAAAATTTAGCAATTTTCTGTAAGATATATGGATTAGTGATACCACGAATAGTGATTTTGCCGAATACTGAATATTTGGCTACATGTTCAGTAAAATATGTGTACATTTTGCGGGTGACAGGTTACGACCGTCTCATTGCGGTGGATGCAGTAGAGACACTGCAGGCGCATTTGTTTTATTTGCGAGTAGAATGTGTCATGACATGCATTATTTGTTCATTGTTACATCAAATTGTGTTACTAATAGTCCTTATTACTAAAAAATATCACTGCTTGTATCACTTTATATGAAAACTGTTTGCCTACATTGGACAGCAGACCTTTACAAGTGGTGGTCAGCAAAAGCAAAACAGTACCCAAGCCTGACAGAATTCGCTAAGATTTATCTATTGTCTTCCGGCAGTAGTGTATATAGTGAGAGGCTATTTTCAGAAGCAGATATAGTTTATGAGGAAAAGCGCAATCGTTTGCTATCAACAAATGCTGAAAAAATTGTTTTCATTCATCACAACTTACCATTGATAGATTTTAAGTATTAAATGTAATAATTTGTGATTAAAATAAATATGTTTTTGAGTAATATGTGCATTTTATTTTCATGATTTGGTATTTGACCGAATACCGAATATTAAAAAAGTAGCTGAATAGGCCGAATACCAAATAGTAGCCGAATATTAGTGGCATCTCTAGTATGGATCAAAGATTAGTGAAATTATATCTAAACTTCATTAGAACATATTTATCTCTCAATACATTTTTTCCATCAATGTTTATATAAAGAAATTTTATATCAATACAGCAGTTTTAATTTAAAAAAAAAAAAAGTGGAAAGTTTTGAGTTGCACTCAAAAATACCATTGACAGAACATCAAAATTACTTGTAGACATTTTAAAAAACATACCAAATGTCAACAAGTGAAACTTTTCTTCTTACTAACAAATGAAATTTGCATCTTTGGTGTTGCTGGCACTGGGAGAGGAATCACAGTGTTTTATTAATAACCTCTAGAACATAAAACCTGGACACACTTTTCTGATATTATTAATTCTATAAGTCAGAGAAGCATCACAGAATTTTTTTTAAATATACAGTAGACCCCCCTATAACGTGGGTTCATATAATGCGGATTTGTATGTCACGGCGAAAAAATTGCAACCGTATTTGTATAAAGACGCTAAAAGAGACTCGTAAAATGCGGTAAAACGTCATCGCCAACTCGTATCACGACAGGATTGGTCGAATCTAGATCAATAGTGAATGAGCAGCCAAACTACTTGCACGCTAAGGAGAGTTTAGTTAGGTAAGTTCAGTTTACTATCGTCTGTACAGTATATAGGCCTAAATTAGGTACTGTAAGTCTAATACAGTACTGTAATTTTATACATTTCTTGTAAAAAAAACATTTCTTATTCAACAGTCATAAAAATTATTTCTATAAATGATGTCTCCAAAGTTCAACAAATTTTTCACAAAAAAAAATAATTTATCAGGAGCACGCGAGCGACATTCGATGACAAGCTCCACGATGAAAACAAGCTTAAGCAATGGCGTGGTCGAACGGTGCACACTCAGTAAGTAATCCTACAATTTTTTGTTTATAGCATAGTTTATATGGATTATTCCCAAAAAATTATACGTGTTTTGGAAATGTTGAGTCGAATTAGTCTAGAATCGATTAATTTTATGGAAGAAAACCTTTCAAACAGCTGTAGTCCGTAAACTTCACACGTGTCGG
This sequence comes from Centruroides sculpturatus, assembly GCF_000671375.1. Lineage (NCBI taxonomy): Eukaryota > Metazoa > Arthropoda > Arachnida > Scorpiones > Buthidae > Centruroides > Centruroides sculpturatus. Next base: position 20,587 of record NW_019386736.1, on the reverse strand, counting down.
GCTGCGATTGGCTCATGTATTTGAGGATTCCTACAACGTAAAATTCTTATAAAGCGAAACGTATCTACCGCATTATAGGGGGTCAACTGTATAGCAATTTATTCCCTGTCTATAGTTAGAGAAAGCAAAAACAAAAATTTACAAATCTCTTTATAATGCTATATAGTAAATAATACAGCAATAAACATATTTAATGTATTAGTTACATACAATGACAATAAAATGTGTCGAAATATGATAAATATAACTTAAAAATAATACAAATAAACAAATATGAAAATAAAATAAATAAATAAAACAATCTTTAAGAATTAAAAACAGATGCCAAAAAGAAATTCAAAACAGTAATTTTTTTCAACTATTGGTAAATGTATTACCAATTAAATCATCTTGAGTTAATGAAATGAACTTGCCTCAAAATACCCAGAAAGCATTATTGATAACAACTCAAACTTTTATATTCAATTAATTCAGCATCATTATTATACAAAAATTGAAAAAAAATCTTTACTGCAATGTGAAAACTTAGTACTTTACAAATAAATCAATTCAAACAAAATATAAAACAAAACAAAAAACATTTGGATCAGTTTTATTTATTTGTACATTATTAATTTCAGCCAGTTACAATGTTAAACGTAAGTTTGAAGTACAGTAGAGCATCGATTATTCGAATGCCGATCAACCAAAATGTCAGTTAACCGAAAGCGTTCCAGTCGCACTGTGTTGTGCTGAATCGAACGTTCTTGATACTAGATTAACTTCTAAANGGTAAATGTATTACCAATTAAATCATCTTGAGTTAATGAAATGAACTTGCCTCAAAATACCCAGAAAGCATTATTGATAACAACTCAAACTTTTATATTCAATTAATTCAGCATCATTATTATACAAATATTGAAAAAAAATCTTTACTGCAATGTGAAAACTTAGTTCTTTACAAATAAATCAATTCAAACAAAATATAAAACAAAACAAAAAAAACATTTGGATCAGTTTTATTTATTTGTACATTATTAATTTCAGCCAATTACAATGTTAAATGTAAGTTTGAAGTACAGTAGAGCATCAATTATTCGAATACCAATCAACCAAAATGTCAGTTAACCGAAAGCATTCCAGTCGCACTGTGTTGTGCTGAATCGAACGTTCTTGATACTAGATTAACTTCTAAAGTATAATTTTTTTGTCTTTATATTTTTCAATATATTTATTTTGTTTGTACAAAATAAAGAAATAATTTTTAACGATACAATAGCCTGGGAACACTTTAAAAAATTTATATATATATATATACATACACACACACACAAACTCCTATCCTCCCAGCGCCATATTTTTTTCTTCTTCCTCCTCGTGTGTTTCAGAATGCAGGACGAATTAATTTGGGACTTCCTAAATAACTTTGTGTATACCAGGATGTCCTTAATAAGGACCTAACACTAGATAAATCGTCGAGTTTACTACCTTCGAAATCGCTGGTTAGAGTAAACAAAAAAACGGCCAGAACCGGAAGTGACGTCGACATATATATATATATAGAAGCAGAGGGTCAGGGAAGTGGGTGAACTCGACCATTTTCTTTTCGGTTAGATTGCGTGGAGGATGCGCTCACGCGAAACAGTCGTCGAAGGTCAGGGCCATCGTCGTGTGCACCTCTTCCTCGAGAGGAAGACTAACCCGAGGTCACGTGACACAGACTACTCTTCCTTCCCACACACAAGCATATACACCCTCCCAGCTCGACTTAAATTCCACACAATCTGCATACCACGTTACCACTTACTTCCACTGTAGTGTCATTTCTAGTGTTATCGAGTGTCTTTGTAAAGTTAATACACGCATACAATAGGTTTAAAGTGTTACCATCGGCAGTAATTTGCCTGTAATGAGTTACAACCCGCATGAACTCCTTCCCCACGCGCACACGCTGACCTTACCTAAGTTACATTCAGAGTAACCCATTAAAACAGAACTACACTAGACGAAGATAAGGGTGTAGTAACCTACGCGTGGGCCGCAACGCGTAGAACACGGTACAATAAACTTTTTAAATCGCTGGAAACACTGAAAACACCACCAGCTACCCCCTTGCGAATAACAATACATCAAAGGAAAGGCCGTAAATTAGGAGACCAGATGCGAACAAAACGCTGGAAAACTTTGTAAAGAACACAGGACGCCAACACAACAACACCTTTTTTACGTTACGTAACACGTAACGACATTGTTGATACACAATGATGCAGCACGATCGTAACGAGGAGCTTTCCATTCATAAAAAAGAAAAAAATAAAAACTTGCATTGTACAGTACGACAGCGTAGCGTGTTGATGAATACATTTCTAAACACGTCTTTTGTTTGTTTACGTCACCCAAATCGTCACAAGATACTAATTAAGTACTAAAATATAAGGTTAAGTACATTTATACACACATCTGATGGGCGTCAGGCCGATAAAGTGGCATTTTTAAAGGGCATATATATACACACACACACACACACACACACACATACTTAAATTTTGCAAATTATCATTTTCCCCCTCCCACCCTGCTCCTGTGACGTTTTTTCTTTTCGTAGTCTTTTTCGAGTTTTTCCACCCTAGACGATTCTAAATTTAGTGTTTCTTTAGAAATAACCTAAACATAAATATACATATTTTGTGACTGGGCGAATTTAATAATCTGTATTTTTACGGTGTTTTAACGGGGTATTTTACGTGTTTAGAGGGGTAAAAATTGACGTTGTGTGTGTGCAGAAGTGTATAGTTTTTCGCACGTATCGACCGTAAAGTGGAGCATCTACGCGTACGCTTGCAAACTTAGGCCCGTTAACGCGAGTAAAACCGTGCAGAACGGCGCCCAATTTGCATTAAGTAACGTAAACAAAAGCAACCGTGGCAAGAGGAAAAGAAATGCAGCAAACAACCCTACCCCTCCGCAACACGTCGAGATAAACGAGGCTCGTGTTACGAGCAGCCACACCAAACCAGGATATACACTTAATTGGGCCTCCCGCACTTCCTATACGTACGATTAACGTGGATGGTGGGGCCCTAGGCCCTAAGGGCGCTTGAGCGTAAGCGAGTTTTCGAACCAACCTTCACACTGGTCGATTGAACGCGCCTAGTAGTGTTTTCATTCATAAAATCTACCCCATTGACAACCGTTCGATTCGAGCGTGCCGAGGGCCACAACGGAGGTGTAAACGGGATCCCCACCCCCGTAGACCCTCGAACGGGCCTCCAAAACGCCCCAAAATCACCTGAAGTTTGGTGTTTTAGAAGTTTCGATAGGTGCAGTTCCGTCAACTGCACACAACCTTCGATGGAACCTCGGTCGGCCATGCTTAGCTAGTCCGCAGCGATACACCGAACACCCCTTTTGTGTGACGATATATACAAGAAAAACACAACCACGTAACAATACTTACTCTTCGTAGCTACCTTCCGTCATTTTCTTCGTCTACCAATTCCATTTTACTGTATTTTCACCTCGAAAAATCGATAATAAAGATCGACTTAAACCGAACGAAGTAACACAACTCGAACAGGAAACCAAATCTCACCCCCGTGACGTATCACTCCTCGTTCGTCACGTAAACCCGACGACACGGGACACTACGAACAAAACACTACACCGAAAACACCAGAAAAAACACGTCACACTCGCCGCTAGTGTTCGATATACGAGAATTAATTCCGTCGTACGCTTAACACTAGGCCCTAGTGTTCGATTTCACACAACGGCGGAGTGATACCGAGCAACGTCACAGTAGCAAGTAGTTCACTTATGTTAATGAGATTCGGAGTTGTCGACGTCTCGTCCGACTCGTTACAGACGTTACGTTGCGAGATCGACGCGTTGCGCGCCACTTCCAAGCGTTACGCGTAGCGTCACATCGGTTTCTCCACGCTGACGGCGCGTAACGCTACGTAATTTCGACACGGGAAGTTCGATATTAACATTTTGCATTCCTATTGGTCGGTTGGTTGCTCGAATTTTTGCCGATTTTAATATATATTTTGAATGGAGAATCGATCGAAAATCGAATAACATTTCGATTTTTGATCGATCGAATATCAAAAAGGGTCCAACAAACTGCCCAAAATGTTACTACATTTCGAATATTTCCCCACCGACGTTCGAGAATTTGGTTAATTCACCTGGAATTTTTGACATCTCCGTCAGAAAATGGGCTATTTCTGATATATTTTTTGACATTTTTGGGCCAAAATTTGAACATTTTGGTACAGGAGTGTCTGTAATTTGTGTTCCAAGTCAATTCTGTAAAGTGGTCCCTCAATTTTCGGCAATTTTTCTGTAAATTTTCAGTGACGCTTAGCATCGTAAATGACAGAAACTAGGCAAAAAATAACGTATATTTTGACCCAAAACACATTCAAAATGCTCGAGAACATGCCCAAAATTGTCAGGAAGATGCCCAAAATACTATTATAATTCGAATAGTGCTGTAGGAATAGTGTTAATTTGCGTAGATCTACCTCTTCGATCAAAATTGGGCGTTTTTGTACCTCTTTGGGCTTTTGTAGGCCCAAAAATTTGTTATTTTGTTACAAAATTGTCCATAGTTTATGTTACAAGCGAATTCTGTAAAGTGGTCCCTGAATTTTTGGCAAATTTTCTACAAACTTTGAGTGACGCCAAGTAACGTAAATTCTCAAAAAAATCAGCAAAAATAATGAACATTTTGACTCAAAACACATTCAAAATGCTAAAGAATATGCCCAAAATGCTGTAAGAGTTCGAATATTGATAAAGAAATAATGAAGGATTGTGTTAATTTGCGTAAAATCTGTTACTTCCCCGATGAAAATTGGATATTTTTTGTGCATTTTTGGGCCAAAAATTTGGATATCTTGATACAGAAGTATACAAAGTTTACATTAAACATGAATTCTGTGAAATGGCCCAAAAATTTTTGGCAATTCTTAATAAATATTCTTTGGATTAAGGCAAATATTATACATAGAAACATATTTTTAAAAATGAAGCAAAATATCGAATATTTTGACTTGTCAAACGTTAGAAAAGCCCATTATAGTGCTTAAAATGCTACTGTAGTTCCTAAATTACCTTAGAAACAATAATAATATGGTAAATTTGTGAGAGTTTTTCGTCAACCCCATTAAAATCAGGTGATTTTGTTTGAAAATTTTGCGCTTTCTGGGTCCAAATCTTGGGAATTTTTATACAGACGAATCAAAATACGACATGAAGTTAACACTGAGCAAGTTCTGTGTGTTTGGTCCTCGAATTTTTGGCTATTTTAACAGTACATTTTAAAAGAAACTAGCCTTATAAATGCCAAAATATGGGCAATATATTATATAATTTGGCCCACCAAACACCCGAAATTACTCACCAATGGTTCTAAAATACTACTAAAATACTAATACTACCATTTTTCTAACCTTTTTATAATAACTAAGAAGAAAAAAATGAAGCGACTTTGTACAAAAATTTTGTGCGTTTTGGGTCCAAATTTTGGAAACTTTTGTGCGGAGTAGCCAAAATACAATATGAATTTAATATCGGGTAAGTTTTGTGAATGTGGCCCTCGAGATTTTGGCAATTTTAACAGAATATTTTAAACGCAACCACCTAAACGTCCAAAAATCAAGCAAAATGGCATACTTTTTAGCCCCCAAACGTCCAAAAATACCTCCCGAAGGGTCTAGAATACTACTATAATGTGAATACTGTCATAATTCTAACACCAATGTAAGAAAAATAAATGAAAAACTGCAATTTTGAGACGAATTCTCCGTCTCTGGCTCAGAAAGGGAGGAGGTTTTGTCAAATTCGACGTTCCGGTGATGAATTCTAACCCAGTTTTGTACTGCAGAACGTACTTATGTGGTGGAGATTATATAAAAGTAGATTCTGTGAACGTGTTGCGTGTGATCATTCATTCATCACATCATCACACGGCTGCACCTGTACTTGTAGGGCAGGGTAAAGTAACAAAAGAAAAATGGTAAATTTCCCCTTATGTATGTGTCAAGGGAAGCATTTTGTTTTCGTACCAACTTTCCTTATTAATTTCCCAAGCTGTACATACAAACACAGCTGTACACACGTCAAAAATTCCCTCCTTTCTACCCGTTTGTACAACGTGTTAACGGTGTTTGTGTACTGATAACACGCGTGTAAACGTGTTTACAACGCTCTGAGATAATTAAATCGCAAATAATTTACCCTTAAAACGCATTCCTAAGCGTACAATTGTACCTAATAGAACAACACACAAAAAATTTGATTTTCTGATGTGTAAGACGTGAAAAACGAGTGTATTTTTCCGTAATAAACGCTCTAAAGTTTACGTAGTAAGCATAATACAACTGTACTTAAATGTAGATTTGTAAGGCAGATAGTGTTTAGCCCGTTGTACACAATATTTGATTGTGCACAGTACAACGGGCTAAACGCACTCTACGCCGTGTAAATGTGTATGGAACTAAAACTGACAGCTTCCTTCCTACTACAATTACGATTATTGTACAATTACCCACATTTTTCTGCGTAGAAGCGGGATTTAAACGGTATTTTGAGGGACTAAATTTACATTTACTCCTCAACTGCGTCACTTGGAATCGTTATGTATAGTGTGTGCTGCGTAATATAGGTTTAAAATATGTGCTTAGTTAAGTAAAACGGAATTTTAAGTGATTAAAGTAGAAATTTTTAACGTTTACACCCCCTTTAAACATGAGAAAGTCCCAATGAGGAAACGTTAGAACTTACCTAAATGCCAACAAAGCGTATGACCAACTTAATACTTGCACAAATTATACATTTATATATTTTTCTACCTTTTGTTAACCCCAATTACTGAAAAAAAAATGAAAACATAATTAATAGAAGTTAATTTTTAAAATGTTAAAGTAAAATTTTCAAGTAAAAAAAGAAAATTCATTAATAGTCCAATTTTAGAAGCCCTAAACTCTTTTATACGATGATTTATGTTAATAAATATACTTTTAGACCATATTTTAGATGATAAATCATCAAAAAAAATCCCCAATTTTAGAGATTTCTAAGCAAAAATCTTCCAAAACACGGGAAAATAATGGAAATAAACAGTAAAAAACGGCAAATTTTCCAGTTTAAACGCGTGATTTTTTGAGAAAATGTACTTTAAAATATAAAAATTAACGTTCTAAAGTGTTTTTAGACTACGAAACATTACGAATTTATAAAAAATTCCCTTCTAAATAGTGTTTTAAGCACACTTTCTACGTTAAAATATTGTTGAATCGTCAATACTCATTTCTGTAGATAATTGGATTTTTTTTTTATCATTACGTATTTTGCATTTTTAGAATCATCACGACCTCAAAATTTACATTTAAAAAATTTTCCGAATAAATCGTTGATTTATAAGCCACAAAACTTTTAAGATCGTTTTACCTAATTTCTAGCTTTAAACCTGATAAAATGTTAAATTTTTGTTGTAAAAATTAGAATTTTTATTGAATTTACACGTTATTTTGATTAAAATTTAATTAAATTTGCTATTATTTTGCTAATTTTTTATAAGATTTTATTAAAATTTCGCTTATTTTTAAGTTAAAAACGCAGAAATAACATGCTATAGAGGCATTTAGAACTATAATGGGTTTTTTTTTTTTAGAAAAATTTGCTTTAATTTATGAATTATTTTAGATTCTTTCATGTAAAAATTATTTAAATTTTAATTTTTAAAACTAGAAAATACAAAATTTTTGAAAATAGATGCATTTCCTACGCAGAAAATCTCATTAAAATCACTAAGAATTTTGATAGTTTCTAGAAAAATGAGTGTGATTCTTCCATAAAATTGTCTTTACAAGCTAAAAATTGTGGCAGAAAATCGTCAAATTTTCATAAAAAGTATTAATTTTCACGAAAAATTTTGCATTTGAACGATTGTTTTGCAATTTCTCGACAAATTTAGGAACTTTCCAAGCCGAAAATTGTCTTCAGAAACCGGAACATTTGGTTAAAATAGCGTTTTTAACTTGCAGTTTTTCTGCTTTTCAGTGAAATTATCAACTAAAAACTCTAAAATTCTTCAAATTTTATTAAAATATCATATTTTGTAGAAAAATTTCTTATTTTAACCCTCTTTTTTTGCTGGTTTCCAGTAAAAAAAACAAGGGTTACAACGAGAAAATCTTCATAAAAATTACGATTTCCAGCCATAGTCTTTATTTTAAGCAGAATTTCTAAACAAAATTATGAGCTTTGAGAAAACCATAAAAAATCTGCTTAAAACATCAAATTTTCTAGAAAATCTTTCAAAATATCAGGCTTTTGAACTGCTCTAAAGAAGTATCAGGCTTTAGAACTTTATTAGATCCAAGCAAGATCATTATTTTCTTGGTATTTTTCAGGCAAAATCGATTTTTTCCCTTTAATTTAAGGACGAAGATTCCATTTAAAAATAGATGATATGCTTTTATAGTAACGATACTTATCCTCCTTTTGTTTGAAAGAATTGCTTCCTTTTATTCAATCAAGTGCGTAAGAACAGGACAATAAAAAGGGGGCAATTTGCCATTTCGTCACAATATATAAAAAGGTCAAAGTTCGCGGTGACGAATCTCATTCCACGTTCTCTCGCAAAATCGTGTCAAAAATCTTTTGATTTCTCGGCGTTTCCATCCCCTTCTTACAGATTTTTGGCAAGAAAAACGTTTGTTACATGTCATTCTGCTGTTTAATAAACGTTTATGCTGTTACAGAGACAAAAATATCTGCTTTTCTCTTTAGTTTTCCATGTTTTCAACACATGCTAATGGCGTCAACGCAAAGCTTATAGCAAATTACTTTTATGGTGAGAGATCTGTATATTTAACATTTTTCACTTTATTTTTAACGTTTTCCAGACTATCAAAATCACATTGTCTACGATTGAAAACGTCAAAAACTATAGAAGTATACGTTTTTAACATTTAAAATCTAATTTCCCAGTCTACAAATTATACTTTCTAACGTTTTCTTACCTCAAACTATATTTTTAACGTTTTCTAGCCTACAACTATCAAACGTTTTTCTAGAATATATTGTGCAGTTTCTACAGTTTCCTAGAATATAGTTTATAGTTTCTAACGTTTTCTAGCAGAGCACTTGTAGATTTTAATGTTTTTCCTGGTGTACATTTTACAATTCTTTTTTTATATATAAAAACTTATACTTTGTAACGTTTCCTCATCAAATTAAGATAGAATCTCATTTTCTAACAACAAATGAAGCGATTTTGAACAATTTTACTGTATTAATAATACGATTTCAAAAAACAAAGTTTTTCGTAATAAAAATACAGAAAACTTTCACGGTAAATTTACTGTTAAACATACATTTTACGCATAAAATTTCTGTAAAACACGAATTTTTGCACTCTCTAACGCACGAATTTAGTAGCAGATGGAAAGTTGGTGATGTGCTTAAATTGTTTTTGATGTGTTTTTAATTGTTTTTATGCAGGAAACTAACAATTTTGACGTTTTCTCGTGTTAAAATCGAGCAAAACAACTTCCCAATTTCCCTTCAAATCACTAAATCTACCTGTAAAATGTGCAGTTAAACACGTAAACATACGCTCGAAATGGATTTAAAAAAAAAACAAGCAAAACGTGGACAAACTTCGCGGAAAAACACAACTAATTAACATATTCGCCCCACCCAAGGTCATTCTGTACGAAATTACTACGATAATGCACGGTTTCAGCCTTAAAAGAGAGGATTTTGGGTGGTGTTTTGGGGTAGAAAAGTGAATTTGTGACTAGAAAAAAGATCGTTTCTACAAAACACAGCTTATAAATTAATGATAATTTCGTATTTTTCTGTAGAAAAATTGCTCGAGAGTTCCTGGAAGATATCAATATCTCTGCATCCCCGCCTCGTCTATATATACAGAGACAGCGAGTCGAAAATAGAATCGTTGCAGACTTAACACGATACTTCTCCAGTTTTTAGTCAAATTATCATCATAAATATAGATTTTGATAGTTTATTAAGCTCCTAACACCATCTAACTGTAAAAATCACCACAGAATCCACCCAAATTTGCCTAATTTGCTCCTAAACTTGGGGGTTTCTTTGACAGATTTCCCTATTTTTTGGTGAGTTTGGTGTTATATATATATTTTTTTCTGTACAAGACCTCGATCTGCTTCCATTTTATCTTACTCTATGCTATTTTATAAAGTTATCTTACGCTAGAGAACTCTCTTCACAACTTCAGCCGTGTTATAATTAGAATCTAGAGGTTTTTCGGAGGTTTTTCTACCATTAAGAAAGATGTGGAACACTGTCAAAGTATTAAATTTAATTTTTTTTGCTGTTTGTTTACAAGAAAATGTTGATTCTGCGAGAGGTTTAATGGGGAATTTTTCAAGAAAACTTGCGTATAAGTATATTTTTACAAAAAATTTTTGCAAAAACACTATTAAATTGTGTTTGAGAATGTATTTTTTCCAAAAAAATTAAGTATGCAAGAGCGTAATTTATCGAAAACAAGCTTAAAAGCTGTTGTATAGGCACAAATTATTCCAAAAACACGCATCTAATGGCATAATTTATCAAAATAGCACAAATTCAAATACACATTCTTCCAAAAAAAAGCACGCAAAACACACGTTTAAAGAGCAATTTTTTTAAAAAAAAATTGTCTTTTAGGAGCGAATTTTTCTAAATAACAGCACATGAAAGCATATCTAAGAACAAACAAAAAAAACCTACACAAAAATCAGTTTTAAGGATAAATTTTCCCAAAATATTGCTGTTAGAGAACAAAATTTCCAATAAACTCGCCATAGAAGAAGCTTAAGAGCGAATTTTTTAGAAAGGGAAAAAAGAAACAAAATATAAATTGCTACTTTGATGAGTTTCGAAGCGAATTTTTCCAAAAATACTGCAACTAAAAGTGATTTAAGAGGAAATATTTCAAAAAATAACTACAATTAGAAGCAATTTAGGAGCAAACTTTTCCAAAAATACTGCAAATAGAAGGGGTGGTTTAACAGCTAATGCTTCAAGAGAGAAAAAATCGACGATTAGAAAGAGTTCAGCAGCGAAATTTTCCAAAAATATTACAACTGGAGGGGCTCAAAAATGAATATTTCGTTAAAAACAATAATTAGGAAGGATTTAATAAACAAATT
>NW_019386736.1:0-9382 GCF_000671375.1 Centruroides sculpturatus | reverse complement strand
GATCTGAATCGATAATGGCCTTGATATGGGTCTCATCAACTTCAACTGGACGGCCAGATCGTTGAGCATTTTTCAGTGAAAAATCACCAGAACGAAATTTGGCAAACCAATTTTGACACTGCCTTTCTTTTAAGGCTTCATTCCCATATACGGCACATAACTTCTTGTGTGCTTATGATGCGTTCTTGCCTTTTCGGAAATAATACAATAAAATATGTCTGAAATGCACGTCTTATTCTTCCAATTTTAAATTGGAATAAAAATGAAACTAAGTAACTAATTGATACAATTTTTTTCCTAAATTAAAGGTGGAAGTCCAAACAATAAGAAAACAATATAGGTTAAATGCTTTGAACACGATGACAAAGCAAAAAAATGTGCTAAGGCCACCTATTGACAAAATCCACAATCACTTAGTTGCCAACCCTATAATTTCCAAATGACTGGAAGCAATTCTTTATCTTTCCCTTTCAATGTTCTGGGATTTTCCACATGGTAAATTAACAATGGCTTCAATTTTAAATCACCACTTAAATTTCCACCAAGAAGCAATGTCAATGTCAATCAGTTTTTGGAAGGTTTATGTCCAGGGGCAACTGATTCTTCCTTCAATAAAAATGTACGATTAGGCATTTTTTTCCAAAATAAATCCATCTCATCTACATTGAATATTTGGCTAGGAGAATATTCTCCATCTACAATACTTTTGGACAATGAGGAAATAAATTCTTTTACAGCATCTTTATCTGCATCAGATGATTCTCCAGTGAATTTAATATTATGTAAAGAATATCTCATTTTAAATTTTAAATTTGTTGAACCAGCCATTACTTGCTTGAGACACCTTGTTAGAATGTTAGAATCTTCATATAATCTATAGCCTTCCAATCTTCATGCAAACTAAGAGCATTAGCTTGAATAATTGAAAAACTCATAGGGACATTATTTTGATGGTCAACATCAAAATAATGTCCCTATGAGTTTTTCAAAATGGTTTTGTCATCATGGTTTTGATCAAAATAATGATGATCAACATCATCATTATTTTGATCAAATCCATGATGACAAAAATCCTTCCATTTCTCAACTATACAGCTTTCACTAACGTTTTTGAACTAACAGTTCTTCGGGTGAAAAATGGACAAAATGGAAGAGCTACTGCACTTTGTAGTGTATGAGCATTCTGCATGGAAGCAAATTTTTTCATTATCGACATAAATATTTAAAAAGTTGAATTTTTAAAAATGTGTGAAATAGCGAATTGTGCAAAAGTAGAATGTGTGAAAATTGAGGGTCTCCTGTAATGGAAATGTTAAAAAATTTAAAATTAATGAATCAAATTATGAATATATGAAATATTTTGTTTTTATAAATTTTAATGATATTTAAAATTATGAAAAAATAATATACAATTTTAAAAAATATTAACTAACTTTTAAAAATTAAATTTATAGGTATGGCCATTTCGGCTCATAATGAAATTTTTATTGCTGATGGCACTAATATCCGAATGGTGGATCGTAATGGAATTATTCATACCATAGTTGGCGATCATTATCATAAGAGCCATTGGAAACCATTTCCTTGTGGAAAAACTATAACACTAAGTCAGGTAATCATGATATTGGGCTTAATTTTTTTCTTTAGCATATTTTTAAACTTCTAGATGCATTTTGTATCAGTGGCATGTGATGACATTTGATGATAGGGAAGCTGTGCCAAACCTAGATAGAATCATTGGAAGTTTTGGTGTGTAGCATCCATGAACTAAACTGTGTGAGATTGGTGCTCTGTAAAGCACATGCACAAATGCCTGTAATCTGGCTGCTTTGCACAATTGAAATATTTTTGCCTTAGAAGCTATCTTGTATTCGACAATCATTGGGAATATGAATATACAAATTTAGATTCGAATATACAATAACAATTTTATCATTTTTTTCCACTTGTATAGAAATTTGTAATAAAATTCATAATGCAGTTATAATAAAATATTAATTTTAATTTCAAAGTAAATTAAAATATGAAAATAATCGCACAATATTTATTTATATTTTGGAAAATACAAGGGAAGCTGCACTTTCACAGCTTCAACATGCCACTGTTTTATATTATTAAAAATAAATAAATAAAATTCTATTGACTACTGTATGTTGTTTGTATAAAAATTAAATTTTGGCAATTACTAAATTTAAGACGCACTGTTTTTCCTCTGTATATTTTCAAATATACAGGAAATTAAGAGGAAATTAACATGTGTTTTTGACATGAAAAAGAAAACCAAGAGTAAATATTTTTAACAAGATTTGTTTTGTTGTGGACATTTTAAAAATTTTAATTATTTTATGTTATTCAATCAAAAGGAATCTATGAAATTGCTAAAAATTGCTGCTGCCATGTAAAAATTGATAGTTAGCTGGATGGTTAAGAATTAAAAATGAAGTGCTTTTATCCTTCTGCACTAGAGGTTTCTTCACAATATAACAAATAGAACAAAATTCAAATGAAATGAACATGCTGCTTTCTGTTTGAAAATCTGAGTATGTTTGAATAAAATTATTACACAAATTATTAATATAAATAATTTGGATATTCCCTAATTATAAAATGAGTTAAATTATTATTATATTGATGATCATCAGATTTCTTACAATCAATCAGATTTCATCAGATTACACTGAAATTCTCTGAGTTAAAATTTCATCAGCTAAATTAATTAATTAATGATTTGTAAATTTAGATTACAGATAGAACATGTTGCTACCTGTAGATAATTTTAATAAAAGTACATTTGAAATTTTTAAGTCTCAATGTGTAATTAATGTGGCAATAAATAACCACAATAATTAAATATTCTAGTTAAAAAATTTGACTTAATGACAAAAATATTTCTGGAACAGATTATTTTTAGATGACATACTTTACAATACATTGTTTATTCAAGTAAGAATTGCAACTTTAATACCATTCTAGGAAGATCCACATATAATCAAATTCATCAGTTATTAATTAATTTAAGCAGACCAATTCTAACCCAGAGATTTTCAACTTAATTATCATTATATAATTAATTACAATATAAAAATATTTGTTTTTTTTTGTGATAATAATTATTGTAATTAAAAATATCTTTATTTTATTGGATTTATTATTATTAAAAATGTAACTTTTTCAGGTTAATCTCAGATGGCCGACTGAACTGGCTATAAATCCTTTGGATGGTACTCTGCATATTTTAGATGATCATCTTGTTTTAAAATTAACTCCAGACAAAAGATTAAAAGTAATAGCAGGAAAACCTCTACAATGTCCTTCTTCTCATGAAAAATCTGATCAAGCTAATGATGTCTTTTTAGAATCACCTCAAAGTATTGCCTTTGCGCCTAATGGGGATCTTTATATTGCAGAAAGTGATTCTCAATTTGTTAATAGAGTTCGTGTTATTGGAAGTGATGGACGCATCTCAAAATTTGCAGGTGCAGAGATGAAATGTAGTTGTCTGGATATAAATTGCAAATGTTTTGATGAAGATAATTTTCTTGCTGCCACTTCAAAATTGAATACTATTTCTTCCATTACTGTCACACCAGATGGACTTTTGCATATTTGTGATCAGGGAAATTTAAGAATTTGGTCAGTCACATCTTCTTTACCTAAGCCAAATGATTCTCATGAATATGAAATATACTCTCCTGAAACCCAAGAAATATATTCTTTTAATCGTCATGGCCAACATACAACAACTAAAAACATACTAACTGGAAAAATTGTATATACATTTTCTTATAATGTAAATACTAGTTTTGGAAAGCTTAGTACAGTAACAGATGCTGCAGGAAATAAAATATATATACTCCGAGACTATAGTAATCAAGTTAAAACTATAGAAAATACTCGAGGAGGAAAATGTAGGCTTGAAATGACCAGAATGAGAATGTTACAAAGTTTTACAACACCTGATAATTTTAAAACTGTTTTTGAATATCATGGTAGTACAGGTCTTTTGCGAAGCAAAATTGATAGTTCTGGTAAATCATTTCTCTATGGATATGACAAATATGGTCGACTTACACAAGCAGTCACTCCAAGTGGTCACACAATAAAGTTGTCATATAATTTAAGTATTAAAGGAGCTGCAGTAACTGTTACCAGAAATGATAAAACTCCTGTATCTTTGCTTATTAAAGGTTCTGATGTTACAATAAATAAAGGTAAATATAAATTTTTAATATATTTTTCATTTATAAAAAATGATTTAGTGATGATTAGTGTAATAAAGAACTTTTACATTGTTTCTGTTATATCAAACAATATATATATGTAAATAAAAGTAAATTCTTATTACTCTTTAAAATTTTCTTTAAATTATATTTATTTCTTAGCTTAAAAACCACCTACAAATTTTCAATTTGATTAGATTATTATCTTTTAACTTACTACTTTTTTTTTAAGAAAATAAAGTATAAAAGTAAGAATGGTTTTTCTAAATAATATCTTCATTTATATAATAATTCAAAATTTTGAAAAGTATAATTCAAATAAGCACATTGATCACTAAATAGGATTCTAGCTTGAAAATGATTAAAATTCTCATTTATGACATGTTTTAAGTAACTATAATATTACAATAATAAGAAAAATGCTAAAATCAGGAAACGAAAACAAATTTTTAATTTCCTGAATTACTATCTTAAATATGGCACCAAGTCCAAATGGTATTTTTGTTGAACTATAAAATTACATTAATAAAACATAGGAAATGGTTCTGATGTTCATTGTTCCATTAAGAATACGATGTGCAATGTTAATTTAACAAAAAATTTTGGTTTGAATTTGTTTTTATTTTTTAATATTTAATATTATAGTAATATTTGAGGATATCTTACAATTTTTATTAATCTAACAACTGTTTAGCAAAACATCTTTTATTTGTCTTTTAAATTTATTTAAATTATTTATAGGTTCTGCAATAGAAAAAATTACCAAAGATCCTGATAATAGTTTGATAATAACAAAGGAAGATTCTAGGACAATAGAAATGGAAACGGTTCCTAGTCCTGTTTTAGCAGATCAAAGTCCTGTACTTGGTGAAACATTTCCTGTTCCTGCAAAACTTAAAACAACATTAAATGATGAAGTATCTCAAAAGTTTGAGTGGCGTTACTATTTACGGAGGGAAGGCAAAGGTCGTAATCGTCAAATAACACAAGTGGGCAGGAAAATGAAGGTGAGTTTCAATTGCCACATTTCTAAAAACGAAAAGAAAAAAAATAGTCACATTTATTAAGCTTTTATAAAATGCAGCTCTTCTCTTCAGTGATGCAATCAAATCATTCTTATGTGATCTTTTGCTTTCTTTATTATTCTAAAACATTCTATGAAAATTTTGTTTAGAATTTTAATTTTGCCAAGTTTTTCATTTAATATTAATAATGTGTATGTTTGAAACAATTATCCTAATCATTTGTTAGAAAATTTTATTTTGATTCTAATGAAAATATTGATTCTTCATACTACTTTTTAATTCAAATATTGATTTCTGCTCAAGAAATCAATCCCAAGTTAAAAATAGTAAAAGCTATTGGAAAAAATTATTCTAATTTATGCACTGTTAACAATAGATTAGCATTGCAACATTGTAGCATCTTTTAAATTCTGGAGATGATATATAGAAAACTTAACAGTTGTTGACTGTTAATATTTCAACTAACAGTTTTAAAACTACTATGTATTTATGTATTGCATTATATATAGATTAGTACACAATTTAAAATATAATCAAAACTGTACTAAACATATTGACTTTTTCTCTAATAGTATGTGACTATCATTACATATGATTACTTTTATACTTTATTCACATATAAAAAACTTTCTTCGCTTATGAATGAAACACAAATAAATATCAGTATAAAACCACCTGCTCAGAAACTAGATAAAGTTGATAACAACAGCATTCAAAACCAAATCCAGCATACAGAATAATAGAGCTAATGTTTTTGCCCATGTTAAATGGGCATTGTCAGATAAATGATCCCACAGTTGTTAAAACAATGATTGTTATACATTTGTTAAGAGATAGATGAGAGGATAGAAAGTTTACAGTTTGTAGAATGTCTTCCATGTGGGAGTATCAGAATTCCATCCTGACAGGGTTGGCCAACACCACTCTAGCTACTTTTGTCTCTGACACTGACATAGAATACATCTATGTCAGTGTCAGAGGCAAAGGTGGTAAATGAGGTATACACATTATAGGTATGGCATATGAGGTATGCACAATTTTGACTCATTTGTGCATACCTCATATGTAGCTCCACCCAGAAACATCATCTCAGATATTTAGAGCAGGTAGAAATTTACAAACCCACCCAAAAAATATAGCCATTAACTTTTATGATGTTGATTCCTTCTCCACCATGTGGAAGACGATCTACAAACTGTGAACTTTCTATCCTCTTACCTTCCATCCTTCCTCTTTCTTTCTTACATCACCTCCTCTCTTAACACATGTACAGCAATCCCCATTTAAAATGGGCAAAAACATTAGCAATCTTCTAACTTAATTACTGGTGTTAATGAACATACACAATGAACCTTTATGTCCGGTAACATTTAAAATTCGTGAAACGATTTGTTTCATGAATTTTTAATGTTACCAGACATAAGGGTTCATCAAATGTGAGAACATTAGCTCTATTATTTTGTATGCTGGAGTTTGGTTTTGGACACTGTTGTTTTAAATACCAATGTTGTACAAATCTTACAAATAAATTAATGGATTAAATCACTGCTTATTTCAGGAAACCAAACTTTTTATTAAATGATTTAGAACCTAACAGATTCGAAATCAGATATTTGACTGAAAGCATTTCTTTTGTTTAATAAAAATGAAAAATGTTTTCAGTCAATATCTGATCATCCTCAGCTTAGAATGTGTAATTTAATGACTCAGAAGCTGTTAGGTTCTGAACTATTTAATAAAAAATGTTGACTTCCTGAAATAATCAGTGATTTAATTCATTAATTTTCTTATAGATTCTTGGTACCAAGTTTTGTGAACTTTCATGACAAGCAAGAATCTATACTTGTTTATAATCTATTATGTACAGTACTATAATCTATGTATAAGTTTCACAGTTCATAAATAAGACAGCTTTATGCCAAAACAGTTAAGGCATCAGCCTTGCTGAATGGACAACGGACTTTCTGCGAACAAGTGCAAATGATGTTTCCACTCTTTTGCCATTCCCAATGACAATCTGCTATTTTTATAATATATTAGTATTATTAGAATTTATTATTAGTATATCTGAAGTACAGAGCTCCCGCTGGGATTTGGCTTGCCCCCTTGTTTATTACGTACATCAACTCAGTGCAGGGTATTTACATTTATTCAAGTGTTGTGCAAATCATGGCTTCTAAAAAAACAGAAAGGTGATTTCAATTGAAACAAAGCAAGAAATCATCAGNTTGGCTATGACTCTTATGGAAGGATAGTTGTTTTGGCTATGACTTTATGGAACAAAGAAATATATTCTCTCAGTCTACAATATGATAGCCGTAGTCGAATAAGGAAATCAATAATGAAAATTGGAAAAGAAAATTCTCCAACAGTTACTAATTACAGCTATACAATTGATGGATTCTTGGAAGAAGTTACTGGTACAGATATTTGGCGCTTCATTTATGACATAAATGGAAATATGAAAAGTCTTTGGGAGGGGCAACATCAGATATCATTAAGATATGACGATGGTGATCGTCTCGTAGGATATGGTGATGTAGAACTTTATATGGTTGATTCACGTGGTTATATTATACAAAGAGGACAAGAAAAATTTCAGTTTAATGCAGAAGGTCAGTTGCGGTACAGTATGGTTATTTTATGCTGCGGAACGAATTATATGTTTTAACATGTCTTTCTATGGGAAAATGCGTTTTGTATAACAGACTTTTCACTTAATGGACATGCACCTGAAACAGATTAAGTATGTTATACGAGGCACCACTGTATATATTAACAATCTTATCATTTTTTTCACATGTAGTATGGAAATTTGTAATAAGATACATAATGCAGTTATAATAAAATATTAATTTTAATTAACTTAAAGTATGTTAAAATATGAAAATAATCGCACAATATGTATTTATATTTTAGAAAATACAAGGGAAGCAGTGCTTCCACCACTTCCAAAGATGGTATGTCACTGGTTAAGTTATAAATCTACTCGCGGTTTGCATAATGGCAAGGGCAGCCGAATATCTAGCAGGGAGGTGGCTAACAGCCCAGAACTGGTCTTGGATAGAATCCATTGAAAGCATTGTGTTTGTAGCTTACACCATGAGGTTGGTGCTCTGAAAAGCACATGCACGAATGCAATCTGGCTGTTTTACACTATTCAAATATTTTTGTCGTGGCACTGTCCCATATTCGACAATACGGCGCTTCCATTGGGAATATCCATATACAAATTTATATTCGAATATACAATAGCAATCATATTATTTTTTCACATGTATAGAAATTTGTAATAAGACATGTTCAAATATAAATACATATTGTGCGATTATTTTCATGTTTTCGAAAATACAAGGGAAGCGGCACTTCCACCACTTCCAAGGACGGCACGCCACTGGTAGTATTATGTAATGAAATACAATTTAAACTGATTCAATTTGCTCTTATTTATTAATTTAAGCTCTATTAATTTTTGTATTTAGCATCACTATAAGATACTCAATTAATGCAAA
This sequence comes from Centruroides sculpturatus, assembly GCF_000671375.1. Classification (NCBI taxonomy): domain Eukaryota; kingdom Metazoa; phylum Arthropoda; class Arachnida; order Scorpiones; family Buthidae; genus Centruroides; species Centruroides sculpturatus. Next base: position 625 of record NW_019386736.1, on the reverse strand, counting down.
ATCAAAAGCTTCTGTAATGTTTCAAATTTTTAAACATATGAAATATAAAAATTTTCTCACATTAAGTTTCTGTAGTAACAATTTTTTAATTACTTATAAATTTTGTATTATTACTTGTAGCAAGATTTTTATAATTTTAAATTAGAAATGGTTAAGTGAATTAATCATACTTTTTATATATTATTTATAATTACCAAATAAAAAAATTTTTATTATATAAAGGAAATAAAATTTAACTCACATTATTTTAGATATAAAAAATTAATATATAATGTTTAATGTTCTTTTTTCCAGATAAATGGTGAAACACTGGTAGCTGTGGAATTTGATCGAGAACAGTACAGCGAAACAATTTATGACAAAAATCAAATACCTTTAGTCACAGTTCGTTATGATGAGTTTGGTCATCCAAAACAATGGGAACCCAGTCAAAATTTAACTCCAGTTAAACTAGAATATGATAGATTTGGTCGGTTGGCAAGATGGGAAAGAGGCTACTTGTCAGAAAGATATTCTTTTGATATTCAAGGAAGATTGGCTGAGATTCGATATTCAGATAACAGTGGCATTATGTATCGATATGATGACAGTCCCATTAGTCTGGTAAATATATAAGTATTTTTGT
>NW_019386735.1:10283-23395 GCF_000671375.1 Centruroides sculpturatus | reverse complement strand
TATTAAAATATAAATACGTGTTTAAACTCAATAACAAATTTAAACATTAGAATAAAATTTTAACGTGTTTTTTTTTTCTATAAAATCACTCGAAAAATACGAAGAAAATCACTCTCGAGTCTAGACGTTTCGTACGAAATCGTCACTTAGTATTACGAAAATCATTTATTTATCCATCATTTACTGTAATTCAGCTTAATCAAATTAATATTTAATCACCTCGTAAAATTTGATATTCATTGACATAATAAAACTAACGTTCGATATTATTAACCAAGGCGATAAATCTCCGACTGGTGTTATCGATTACGATTAGCAAAGAACTTTAATTACGTATGTATAAGGAGGAGACGAGAAGAAAGAAAAATAATTGAGATTTTTATCACTTATACTAGACGAAGAATAGAGAGAGTTTGAATAGAAAGTAATACATTAAATTGTCAGAAACAAAAGTCATAAGGCAGGATATAAGATCATATCGTTCATTGGAAAACTTAGGTGTTCGTAGTTTCCTAACTTTCTCAATCAAAGATCTATCTCAAGGTTGAAAGCACTGAGCTTAGCTGTACATACTTGTTCTCTGGAATCTGTAATTATTCTGGATCGATGGTACATTCCCAATATTCTCGGTCCGGGCAAATGCTAGGAATGTAGAAACGACATTCCAGGAATGGTTGGCTTGGGATGTGAAAAACACGTTTGTCGGAAAAGCGAAAGCTCCGACTTTCTATAAGCGATGTTACGAATCGCGTTGGAAATTGTATCCATTGTGTGTTTCCTAGTTACAGGTATCAAGCTCTACACTCTCCTAACAATTATGAATCATGTTTAATGAGTCCTAGTTTCTTCCCTTCGATCAAATCTTTCTCCTCTATACGCGATAATTAGATATCTTTTATTACTCGCTTTCTTTTCTTAATTAGATTTTTATAAAAATTTAATTTTAAAATGATTTTTAATTAGCTGGAAATTAATTTATAAGTCATTAACTTTAATAATATCTTAGTGATTAATTTAAGAGTTTAAAACTTAATCGTTTATAAAGAGGATAGCTTCGGTTGTAAATGTAATAATAGCTTTAATAAGTGCCCGAGTTACTTGTAACTCGGATAAATACCTTTTTTTTGTTTTTTTTTTTAACTGGATAAAATGATTAAAAATTGAGCAAGCGAGAAAATAAATGAACTATTCGAACAATTTTCTAGCAAAATGAGAAAATAAAAAGTTTCTAAACGATGTAAAATTAATAAAATTAACGAATTAAAACTCTAAAAGCACGAAAAAAATCGATTTTTTTTTGTTTTTAACTTAAAATAATGCAAAGAAACGACACGTTCTTTTTAGATTTGTTAGTTTTAATAAATTACCGTAAAAATCTAGAATAAAACTTTTATGTATTTAATTAATTAATAAATTAAAAATAAAGAAGAAATATTAAGACAGAAATTTCTTTATTTATTCTTCACTAAATTAACTATTACAATATTTTTTTTTTCCTATTTATAACTTTTACAACAATCTAATATTTCGAAAAAATAATATATAATGTACAAATTTAATTAATTATATATCAGGAATAAATATTCTTACAAATAAGAGAACAATTATATTATTTTTCATCTTCAATTTAAATAAATAAAAATTGCAAGTAACTAATGTTGTTCATATTAAAAGATTAAATATAAATATATATTAAATTTTTATGATTAAATTAATTAAGTTAAATCTATAAATACATGACTATGTAAACTCTTATAAAGAAGAGTTCTCATAGTTATAACTGTATAATTATACACAATTTGAATATAAAACACGGCTAAAAATATGTTTATAAAATAATTGAATTAAAATGAAAATTATATATTGGAAACATTCAATTTGTTTGCCAATCAAACGGGATAATATCTAAAACTTTTCCTACTTTCGAATCTGGGCGAATCACATATTTTACATGGATGGCAACACTGGGGTGATACGTTGGGATAGAAGGAATAAGGATGAGAAACGATCGTCTGACAATAATATGGCACAGTCCATCTTAATGGATAATAAAATGGCGTCTTACATGCCGAACATGGACAGTTGACCATTCCCGACGAGGACGGTCTCGACATAACTGATACATTCGTTTGACTAACGAAAGCCGAAGAACCGGGATTTTGATTCGGAACTTGGCTGACGTATAACCATTTTTCCGGAAGTCGGGATGGTTCCTGCCAAAACGAGGCCGGAAATCGACGTTGACGTAACGGGACGGACGCAACCGCTTCGTCTTCTTTGCTATCTTCTACCGAACTGGAGATTTTTTCCGATTTATTCTCTTTTTCCATATTAATTTTTTCGTTTTTTCTCGAAATTATATGCGAAATTTACCTGAAATACGTAAAAAATACACACGGTTAAAACTTTTGTGTAACTTTTAAGATTCGTAAAGTCACTAGCTAACTGAGAAAAGGTGGAATTTTAACGCTAATCGTATATAACGCGCAGACATACCAGGTAAGTTAGTCGTTTAATTAGAAAGAAAATAAGAGTGTAAAGGTTAAGAAAAGCTAAAGAAACTTCGTAAAGTCTCGTAAATGCTATAGAGAAGTATTATAAATGAAGTTTTGGGTTTTTTTTCGGTACTCACCGTTTGTCGAAAGAGAGCGTCCATAACGTTGATGCAACTCGTAGAGAAGCAAACGTTGAACTGACAGACTCCGTCCACCTGTCTCGTCGGATTATTCAGCGTTCGGATGGGGTAGTGAGGTATGCGGTCGTTTCCAACCGAAAAATCTCTTGGTATGTGGCGAAGACTGGTCGGAACGCGACATCCGACATGCCCCGCATAGCGCAGTCGTTCTAAAGGGAGGACGTGCCCAGGCGAGCAATTAGCGACACCGTCGTCATCATTGGAAGGTGCGACATACCAATGACTGAGAAGAAGAAGAAGAAGAAAAATAAAAAGAATAAAAAAGCGCTTACACCCTCCTCCCTCCCGTCTTACAAAAGGAGTTAGAAGGCGCATGGATTTGCTGACATCGATGCTTTCGAGCGGTAAAATGACAAAAATTTTCTCGGTATTTGGTTAAATCTCGTATGAATTTGCTCCGGGAGATATTTAGAGACGTCACACATTCTTCATTTCGCTCCACTCGCTTTTTTTTATTTTTTATTTTATTTTATTTTTTTTTATTTTTGGAAGAGCTTCTTTAAGAAATTGCTCATTTCGATGAAACAGTTTTTTTTTCGTTAAATTAAAACTAAACACTTTTAAAATTTTAAGTAAGTAATTTTGTAAAATATCTTCGTTAATTTATTTTTGTTTTTTATGAAAGAGAAGTTAAAATATTTTTCTCTCATTTGTTTTTCTCGAAAATTTATGTAATGTGGCACCATTGTCTTGATGAATTGAGGGTGAAACGTGTTTTAATTAATATTAGTTTTTAAAGTAAATAAAAGATTGCATTAAAGTTTATTTATAAATGATTAAAACTGAAGATAAATTTAATTCATTAAGTTTAAAAGTTTTGTATTGAATTAATTCATATTTGTTCTATTTTGTCCTGCACGCCACTAATTTCCGGGCAACCTATTTGTGAAGTTAGCGAATGGGCCAATCAGTTGCAAAACTCGAACCCGCATTCACATGTATAATGATTTAAAGGCTGTGCTAAGTGAGAAATATCAAACGTAAAGATAAAAAATAGAAAAATATTAAATTGTTTTACATTCTAGATAATTAGGGAATTTTGGACAACGAATAGGCCGACAGAACTTCTAAAGAAACAGCTACAGACCCCAAACTGGAAGAATTATTTCTTCCTTACTCTATTCAAATGAATAATTTCCATATCAGAGTGGTGCTTTTGGAAGCATATCTAGCTTAATACGTGTAAAAGCGCAAACATCTCTTCTACCTGTCAGTTAGAAATGCTTTTTTCCTCGCCATTATTAATCTAATCTTTCCAGGAAGTCAATTACTTAGAATCTACGGAAACCTAAATGCCAAACTGACAAAATTCAGAAATACCTTTTTGTAGTATAAATAAACCTAAACTGTACAACATATTGTGTAAATGTATAGCCTACAAAAGGGAAGGGCATCTGCTATAACTGCCCCTATCTTGCCCCTATAGATCCTATGGACAAGGATCCTTAGAGGCAGTTGCAGAATCGACTTGCAGAATCACTTTTCTACAATTTCATAATCTCTTTTAGCAAATTGAAACTCCGCAGAAGTATGCTCCATTAAGTCTAAAATAATTATTCTTTTTATTAAGTAGTTACTACAGTATTTGTAATAGTGTAATTATCTATAATAAAATTCATCCAATCGTAACCGTATATAAAGTTTTATTTTTATTCACTAGATGGCGGAAGATAGTAGCAAATGTTTCGTGTGTACGGTAGGAGGTGTTAATCTTTCATGTTATAACTTTAAAATATTTTATAATTTACGAAATTTAAAATATGTTTCAATTTATTAAAACACAAAATCATTTAAAAGCTCTCTACAAATTTTAATTAAAAATATATTTAATTATGTGTATTGATAAAAATCGCCACTAGAAGGTGCTGATGTTAATTTACTGTTAACGTGTTTACCACATGGTTGGGTGAAAAATGGAATCTGAACGAAATTTTTGTTTAGAACCTCTTCGTTTGGTATTACAACAGTTAAAATCGTCTAAAAATTGCAAAAAATCGGAATTAGAACTTTTAAAATTTTGTTTAAACTCTGTTATTAATTCATCGAAGTCGGATAAGTTCAACTGTAAACAATATTTTGATATATTATTTGATGTTTTTAAATATTCTATTTCAATTTTAATTGAAAATAAAGTGAACGAATTCTCGTTTACACTTTATCAACAATTATATTGTGATATTTTACAAATAAGTTTATTAGAATTACTTAATTGTGAATGGAAAGAAGCTTGTTATGAAGAATTACACAAATTATTAGACTTTTCACTTAAATGTTTCAATGTTATGGAGAAAGAAGACACAGTTCAAGAAGAAGAAAAACTGCAGATTATTAATGCTTTAAGTTACATTTTAGATGTCGTGAAGGCAATTAATGGAAAACTGTCTGGTCAAATCCTCATTTATGTTCAAAGCTATTTTATAAATCTTTGTAAGAGTTTACAAATAATTTTACAGCATACAAATAATACTGTCACAGCACATTTAATGATATATATTTTTAAAAAGTTATATGTTATGGATAATGAATGCAGTATGCTCAAAAGTACATGGAACACTATTTCTTCATTTTTTGAATATAAAGAGAATGATTATCTTCAAGAAAAGCATACAACAACTTATTTAATACTTTGTTGCATAATGGAACATTTTTCACCAGAAAAACCTATGCCTTTTTTTACTAGAGAAAAGTTGTTTTGGGATATTGTTAATCATGGTCTTAAACATTCTAATTCTATTTCTCGGAAAAGAGCCATGTTTATATTGAAGTGGATATTGAATTGGTGTGATACTAACTGCAAACGGGGTGAATGTATTAATTTAGCTAATTTATTTTATTGGTATTCAAGTGATGATGATTTAAGGATTGCATGGGAAGATCTAACAGTTATTTTAGAAACTCTAGAAGAAAAACAGGTAAATTATGAAAATTATTTAATTTTTGCAATAATATAAAATATTTGAAGATCTTTTCATTTAGGAAAATATTATTTATTAACATCCTATAGTTTTTCTTAAATTCCTTTTAAAATAAAGTTTAGAAAATAACAAGATTCTGTTCAAATAGTTACAAAAATATACCTAAGCTATAATATATCAAATACATAATCTTTTGAACTGATTAAAAATTTTAAAATTTGATGTAAATTAAAGAATTAATAGTATGTCATGTTTCTACTGTTTGTTTTTACACACAGTTTTTAGCTAAATATGTAAAAACTGCCGAACAAAAATAATATATTTTAAAATAAATATAATTTTTTTTCTTTATGCTTGAAATGAAGCAGGTCAAATATTTAAGATTTGAAAATCAATGTACTTTATGATCAAAAACATTTATAATACAGTGAAACTTCTAAGTCTTGAATTTGAAGAGATTAAAAAAATTGATCAGTTTGAGTGAGTTCTACATATGGAAATACAGTGGAACCTCAGAATGCACTTAATCCAGATGGATAAGGTCGTATATGACCTATGTATGGAAATACAGTATGACCTTAATCCGTTCCTAATGTTTGGACTTATACCGAATAGGACGTATACCAAACCAACCTTTCCCATAAGAAGTAATGTAAAAATGATTAATTTATTCTCAAGTAAAAAAAATGGCTGGCTTTGAACACCTTGTTTTCCTGGCTAGTTCTTGCTTGATTTTTCATGAGATCAGCATGTATCTTTTTAGCTTTCTCACAAATAATTTGCTTCTGATACGCTGTCTCTAGCACACTGTTTTTCAGTTATCCAAAGAAAAAGCAATTTCTCAACATGATCTAATGTCTTCGATGTCTGTTTAGAAATTGATTTAACTCCTTTCGCAATGTTAACAGATTTAATAATGTCTTTATTTTTCACAATTGTCAATATCGTTGTTCTCTGAATACGGTATGAAACAGTTAAATCTTGAACACACACTTCATATTTCTGAATGCCACCTTCATATTTCTCAACAATCTCTTTTTTAGTTCTATTGTGATTCTAGTCATTTTTTTAGTTTTCTGTTGCTTTTCATTTGCCTTTTTGCAATTCATGATTAATAAAAATAATAAAATTTTACTTACAAATTAAAATTAGAAGAAATTTAACAAAGTTATAAACTGTGGCACTGTGAATGTCTAGTCAGGTGTAGTACAGTACACCAATAATGCTACTTGTTCATAGATGGCACGTATAATTGAATTAAGTCGTAAACCGAGCAAAATTTGTTTCATCCAAACAAGACATATTCTAAAGCAGACATATATTGAGGTACCACTGTATATGAAAAATGCAAAAATTCTTATTCAGATGAAAAATACAAAACAATTGAATAGTGGATGTAATTCTGTGATAAATTTAAGTTGATGATATTTATTTGAATCAGTATTAGAATGAGCAAATATTTATTGTGACATCGTCATAATGCCGAGCTGTAATTTTTAATTACATTTTAAAAACTTTTTAGATTTAAAACATATGCTTTCCAACTCAAATTAGTACAGGAAATTCTTGTTCCTTTGAACTCAGATAGTTTGAAATCCCATTAGTTCATAACTATACTTTTCTCCCAGCAGGAGATTTAGAGATTTACACATTAAGGAATTTGATTAGTTGAAATATGAAGTGAAAATTCTGTTCAAACTGTTATATGAGTATGTTCACTCATTTGTTTGGATCAAAGTACCTCCATGCTATAAGAGAACAATAGACTGAGGATAACTCTAATCTGATCAATATGGCTTTGCTTTTACAGTAACACATTTTTGGGTTTCATCGAGAGAAGAAAGGGTAGTACGTAGGTATCCCTTTTTCTCTTGTCTCATAAAATACAGTTAGTTTTTGGGATTGCAAGATAATTCAAAGTTGTGATTATTTCATCACTTGAATTTTAAATTAACAAGGAATTCTTGTAGTATCTTGTCCCTGTACATCATACTTTTCTGTTAGCAATAGAGTCATGCCAGTCATCTATATAACTGTTTCCAGGGGAAAATTTTTGAACTGAAATAACATGATTTCCAGTTTTCATTGGAAGTTTGTATGTAGTTAATCAGGACCTCCTGCCCCTAATCTTTCCATATCTGGTCTCAGCTTTCATCTATCTAACTCTGCTCTCAAGATTAAGGAAGGACAGACGGATGACAATGGGAATTTATAGGTCTACAATTTTTTCAAATTGCAGCCCAACAATTTATTAGACTATAACTGTGATTTAAGTGAATATCATGAATTTAGATATATCACAGAATTATTTCTCTATGCTGTACTGAATTTATTCAAAAATCAAGTTTTGTATAAAATATATATATAATTAGTGTTATATATATCACACTAACCTTATGAAGCTTTGCAAATATTTTTAAAGTACCATGGCATTACACCCAAATTACAACAGGTGACAGTGATCTGGCAAACTTATCATAGCAGCTTAGGAATTTGGAGGCATTAGAAATTTTTAAAGCAGAATGCCAAGGCCTTTCAATCAATTTTAAAGACAAAAAACAACTCTCAAGGGCATGGAAGACTATGTATGACCCAGTGTTATAGCTGCCGATGAAGGTGCACATCATTAGGAATTTAAAATTCAAAAGAAAATTAGAACACATTGGAAATGGAATAGAATGGAATTGCATCGAGAAAGGTTTTCTCTAATAGAACTCCACCTGAAGAAGGTCCTAAGGTGGACCGAAAATGTTCATGGTACATTAAAAATATTTGCAAAGCTTCATAAGGTTAGTGTGATATATACTGTATATTTGTCAATGTTTTGCTTATAAGATGGATTTTATTGTATAATACATTACATAAATTATTTGTAGAAAAATATTTACAGGAAGTTTAAGTGGTTTGCAAATAAATCTTTATTAATGTAAAAGATTTGCAAGTTCATTAAGTACTAAAGACAAAATGTAAGATTCTTGCCATGAACAAAGAATTCTGCTCTCAATAGAAATAGGAATTATGAGAAAATCAGTTTTCTCTAAAGGAATTAAAAAATACTAAAATAAACTTTGAGGTCTTTTCTCTATTTACTGTCACATAAAAAACTACTAACATTTCCACTAGGTGGAGAACAAAACTTTTAAGCCACTTGACAATGCTATTGGAAAGCTAGATTTAGCAGATTTTCTGCTAAATTGGCAACTCTGCTGTCATTGGGTTACTTATCCAGCTGTATTAAGCCACTTCATCAGAGATTTACAGAACTTAATAAGTTAGCCAGGACCTGCTGAATTTGACTAGTTTGATATAAGGACAATGTTTAGATATGTGAAATTTTGTTTGACTTTAGAAGTAAGAAAATATATTATATAGGGAGTTCAATGAGATTGATATTCCAGTTCAATTTAAGAAGAAATTCAAGTTTAGAGGTTTTATTGTACAAGCTTATGCACTGCTTAATGAAACCATTAGAAAAACTTAGGCCTATAAAATAATTAGCTTATATACAAGATCGAATTTGAAACACAAAGTGAGCTCTCCTATAAACTTTCTATTAAGGAGGCTGAAGTGAAAAGATTGAAATCACTTATGAATTCCTAAATCAGAATGTTAATATCACATTAATCATATAAAAATTTAATTTGTTAATTACCAAACTGGATGATGATGATGATTATTATTTTTTTAAGCAAATATTTCAGAACAAAATTTACACCAATAATGCAACAGAGTTTTCTGAAAAATGTAGTTAAACATATATAAACTAGAATTTCACAGTACTAAATTATTGGTATTTGAATATTTCTCAGATGTGATTGTTACAAGTTCACATGATAATGAACAACCCAATTCAAGAACTAAAAACTAGTGTCTTATCCTGCCATCAGCAATCCTAATTGCATTACAGTAATATAGAGACTATTATTCTATGATTTGGTTTCTTAAGGAATTTTAATACTCTAATTGATTGCAATGATAGGAAGAGCCAACATCGAAGGATCAAAAAGTGACGTCACTATGAACACTTGGCCACCACAAGCCAGTTATCCCTGTGGTAACTTTTCTAATTGATTGTTAATTTTGATTTTTCCAATTATCAAAATGCTTATCAACTTGTTTTCAAATTCTTGTTATTAGTTAGTTGCTAACTATTCTTTAACAAGTCAAATTGGGAGCACTGAGTTACCACTTAGTCTTGTTGTTTTCACAAATTACATTCATTACTTTTTTGTGAACTTGATTCTTGGAAATTGATTTGATTTTGCCCCCTGGTTTATTCCAGCAAAGACAAATATTAATAAAGATTTTGTGTCTGTATGTTCTATTGTCATCTGACCTTTGTTTGACTTTGATAAGATTTGAAATTGTTCTTAGAACACAGTTTGTAAAATTCTTATACCTAGAAGAAATTTTACTTATTTGTCTATAAGTGAAATCCTAATTTCTGCTTTATCCAGGTTATAATATGTTCTTTGTACACATAAAATTTTTCCATTACCACTTTGAAAAGTTTTCTGGCTTATAGTAAGATTTAACATAGAAAATTGTTTTATTTGAAAGAATTATTTCCATTTGGCAGGTTTTCTTTTATTCAAGTTCTGTGTTAAACAAGTTTTGCTGTACAAAAAATTAGACAAAGTACAATATATAGTAGTTTAAACATTAAACTAGAATGGTCTGATGATGTAATAATGAACTTTCCAAAAATGTTAACCTTTCATTTAATAAAAAAGATATTTTTTGGCTTCTTGAGAACTTGAGTGTTTGTTTAATTAATCAATTTATCCATATAGAGATGTCACATCCCAGAATAATTTAATGGGTTGGAAGTAGGGTTTAAACCTATAAATTTGAAATAAAATTTTAATACATCAGATTGACAGTGTAACTTAATTACTATAATTTGTGGTGAGTAGAAATACCTCCCTGTTTAAATGGTTATGTAACTCTAATAATATTAAAGATATGACCTCACCAGTTGTCTTAATAAATTGGCTTTATCTTCCTTATTAACTTAGGTGATATATTAAATAATCAAACTCTTCATTTTTTTTTACTTGATGTTTCTTTTCACTGTAAGGCATAAAAAGAAACAGTAACTTAAAAGCCATGTTTGTTTCTATTTTACAACTAGAAGAATAAAAGGAAACTTTTTTCTTTGAAAAAATGTTTATTAGGTACCTATATTAAGTATGCCTATTATAGAACTTATATAAGCATTACAAGCATACATTCTTTATGCATGCTTATATATACTAGAGCTTTTATAAAAAGATGCTGAAGTTGATTGAGTAATCTGAAAAACAAAAATTCTGATAAGTAAAAATAAAAGAGCTTTTGAAAAATACTTAAGTCGTCAGGAAAATTTATCATGTTTTTGAAGCATGCTGAAGAAATAGTAATAGAGACAGAGTGTTTCCTAACAATATTCCATACATAAAGTAAGATTCCAGGTTGCAATTTTTAATTATATTTTTTATTTATTTAATTTAAAATATATGCTTTCCACCTCAAATTAGTCCCTACTGCTTGCTGCTGTACTGTACATCATGCTTTTCCATTAGCAATGGAGTCATGCCAGTCATGTATTTAACTCCTTTTAGGGGAAAATTTTTGAATTGAAATAACTTTACTTCTGGTTTGCATCAGAAGTTTATGTATAGTTAATCGGGGCCTCTTGTCCCTAAGCTTTCTATATCTGGTCTTGAATTTTATCTATCTAACTCTGTTCTCAAGATTAAGGAAAGACAGACAGATGAACAACAGTGGGAATTTATAGGTTCTACAATATTGATGGCCGGATGGCCAAGTGGTCAAGGTGGCAACCTACCACTCTGGGGGACACAGGATCGAATCTGGATGGGTCAAAAAATCCTCAGGAATTTTTTGGGGGTGATCTGACTGGATATGTTGGTCCCTGGCTGCCCCATGTGGACCTGCTAAAGGAGGCTCTCTCAGTGCCCACAGGGCAGAAACATTTAAAAAAAAAAAAAAAAAGAGGTCTACAATATTTTCAAATTGCAGCCCAACGAAGTCATTTAAGTCATTAAGAAAGCAGATTTATTTGTTTATCTCATTGTATATACAAAAAAGTACCATATTTACTCACATATAAGATGAGGCTTTTATTCATTTATCACAGCTTCAAATTTGTAGGTCGTTCTATACGCGCAAGCAAAAGATTCTCTGCATTTTTGCAAATAATTTTTGTGAACCATGTATTCAAATTTTTTACTGGATACTTACTCTTTTGTATTTAAAAATATAAGTATTTTATCTAGGTTGTTTGAATATTTCTTGTATATTGTCAGGAGTAAAGATGAATAGCAATAAAAAAAGCAGAGCTTTTGAATTGAATTCCGGATTGAAATTCCAAAATCACATGGGAGCACAATATAAGTTTTAATCCATTCCCATGTGAAAACAGATGATTATTCGGCAATCATAATTTGGAGAAACTCATAAGTGTAATCGACGGAGAGTGGATTTGACTGTTAAGAATTGGCAAAAAAAAAAGGGTTCCCGATTGTCCAGCTTTACATGAACAAATTATGTTGTTGATTTTACAAGATTTTTCCTTAAAGTTTTTAAAATGCTAGTAATTTTTGTGGAACAATGTGTGCATTTATCTTCATTTGATATTTTACTTGTAAACGAAATAAAATTAGAATTGTATTAATATATCTGATTTTTCTTTATTTTGATCTTTAAAGTCATACCTCATCCTATATGCGAGGTTGCTTTATAGTCAAGTAAATACGGTATTTTGTTTATGCACAATTAAATTATGTAATTCATTATTGGAATAAAAATACTACTATGTAATTGTAATATTCAGACATAAAGATATATGTGTTTATTCCACTATTTATATTAATATATTGACATTTATGTTGATAATGTTAACAGCAAAGCTATAAAATAAATAATAAATAAAGATTTGATTTTGAATTTAAATATTTCTAATTTATACATAAAAGAAAACACAGCTATTATAAAACTTTTTACATAATTTTGGAAAACTAGTCGTAAAATTATTTAGTTTTATAAAATTAGATAGCAAAATACTAGTACAGTAGAGTCTCAAAAACTCGGCCTAATGTGGACCAAAGGGTGGCCGAATTTGTGAAAATGCCGGGTTACCAGGAAAGGGGTTAAAAAAATAAGTATGAGTGTTTCCTCAGAAAATACTGTACTGTACTTGTATGTATTGTTTGCTTGAGAATACAGCAGAGAATAAACTGCCCAAATACCCTTAAACACAGGAAAAGTACATACTTTATGAAGGCATAGAGCCTTTACTACATAAAAATGAAAATTAATGAATACACTGTGTACAGTAATTTACCTGATAAGACAGACCTCAGAAAAATACTGTATGAGGGATAAAGCTGTCTATAATGAAAATTAATTAACTAAGGATTTTTTTGCCCTGCCAGGGTGTGGCCGAGTTATCCGGAGTGCCGGGTTATCGAGAGCCGAGTTTTCGAGGTTCTACTGTA
>NW_019386735.1:0-6963 GCF_000671375.1 Centruroides sculpturatus | reverse complement strand
AAATGCTAAGAAACGACAAAACACCCGTTGACAGGAGGCTGATCCCAGGTGTATACAGAATACCGTTGTATGATAGGAGGCTAAATAAGGAGTTATATTATATAGGAGCCACTAAAAGATCATTAAATGAAAGATTGAAGGAGCACAAAAAGAATGTAAGCTTTAAACAACCAGTCACGGCTTTGGCCAATTACGCGATAGCAGATCCAACAGAGATCGACATCAAATGGAGCAAGGCAGATGTCATACAAAAAGTGAAAAATATAAAACATCTAAAATATGCAGAAGCCTGGCACATTTACAAGAGCAAAGAAAAAGGGCGTAATATAAATTTCCGTGAATCGAACAAAATAGCGTCGGCATGGAAAGCGGCAACTTTAAAATTATAAAATTATATTTATGAGCATGCCAGTGCTGTGGCGCTGCAATCTTTGGCTATGTCTTGGGCTACTCAAATATTTTACGTTTTTGATACTAAATTAACTTCTGAAGTATAATTTTTATTGTTTTTATATTTTTCAATATATTTATTTTGTTTGTACAAAATAAAAAATTTGTTTTTAATGATACAATAGTTTTTGTTAGGCTTAACATCGACAAAAATTCAACGCGAAGCGACACGCAACAGAGAAAAATTTCAACTTAGGATAAATTAATATATTTTTTGTACAAAATCGGTTATCCGAAACATCGATTTTCTGAACAACCCCAGTCTCCAATTGATTCGGATAATCGATGCTCTACTGTAATAATCTTTCTTTAGGTTTGTATAGGGTAAAATATGATCAGAAAATTGTATGAAATGGCTAATATATAATAGATTATGAAAATAACATTTTCATTACTGTAATATACAAAGTTAGATAGATAGAGAAATTGCAGCCGACGTTTTCAATGCAAAAAAGTGTACATCAGACATTCAGCACCACTTTCCTGTAAGCCTAGAAGTTTGACAATGTCATTTGGAATGTTGAGCATGATTCCACTGACATTCCAAATGCCATTGTCAAACTTGTAGGCTTACAGAAAGGCAGCACTGAACATTTGATGTACAGTACATGTTTTCACATTGCAAACGTTGGCCGCAATCTCTCTATTCATTTACACATAAGAACTTTTGAAAGTAACTATATTCAATATATTACAAATTAATTAAAAACGTAGGTAAAGAATTATAGAGTATAGAGTGTTCCTTTGCAGATTGATTATTATTATTTTTTTATCAATTTATATTGTAAATCTCGAATATATTTTAGTATTAAAGTATTTGCGGATATTATTCGTCTATTTCTAGTTTTTACATTATGAATTTTTTATTTACTTTTGTGAACTAGTTCTAAACATTAGTATTTAGAAAGTTTTATATGTTGTTTTAAAACTATTGTTCGAAGAAATGAACCATATACAAAAGTTTTGTAGAATTTTCTAAATTGTTAACCAAATAATTTCCTATTTTCTTTCGAAACTTTGTCTAACTACAAATTTTAGCTCTTGTTGTCGAGTTTATTGCAGGTCGATAGATGTAATCGCTGGCTAGCCAGTTAATACGAGAAATACTTCCGCGAAAAGCATTGCATTCGGGGATAAGATCGGATTTCTATCAGAATTACAATTAATACCGTAGATTAAAAATATAATAATCATTCAATTTTATTGCATCGTTACGTCTTATATAAAGATACATTTTGAAATTTTTCTTTTATTTTTTTAACTGGTAAAGCAATTTACACACACACACACTGACTTGCTAAATACATATTTTAACTTGCTATACTCCTATATATAATGTTAGTTTACTGATCTAAACAGTTCAACGTATCCACATCAAATTTGGAATAAGTTTTCTTCGACATCCTAGAAAAAATAACTGTAAAGATTCCCACCCCAATCATCCCTAACCCCATTCCTTCTTAACTTCAGCCCAAGCAAGTGTTAACATAACATTGTAGTTTCATTNAGAATTATTTCTCTATGCTGTACTGAATTTATTCAAAAATCAAGTTTTGTATAAAATATATATATTATTAGTGTTATATATATCACACTAACCTTATGAAGCTTTGCAAATATTTTTAAAGTACCATGGCATTACACCCAAATTACAACAGGTGACAGTGATCTGGCAAACTTATCATAGCAGCTTAGGAATTTGGAGGCATTAGAAATTTTTAAAGCAGAATGCCAAGGCCTTTCAATCAATTTTAAAGACAAAAAACAACTCTCAAGGGCATGGAAGACTATGTATGACCCAGTGTTATAGCTGCCGATGAAGGTGCACATCATTAGGAATTTAAAATTCAAAAGAAAATTAGAACACATTGGAAATGGAATAGAATGGAATTGCATCGAGAAAGGTTTTCTCTAATAGAACTCCACCTGAAGAAGGTCCTAAGGTGGACCGAAAATGTTCATGGTACATTAAAAATATTTGCAAAGCTTCATAAGGTTAGTGTGATATATACTGTATATTTGTCAATGTTTTGCTTATAAGATGGATTTTATTGTATAATACATTACATAAATTATTTGTAGAAAAATATTTACAGGAAGTTTAAGTGGTTTGCAAATAAATCTTTATTAATGTAAAAGATTTGCAAGTTCATTAAGTACTAAAGACAAAATGTAAGATTCTTGCCATGAACAAAGAATTCTGCTCTCAATAGAAATAGGAATTATGAGAAAATCAGTTTTCTCTAAAGGAATTAAAAAATACTAAAATAAACTTTGAGGTCTTTTCTCTATTTACTGTCACATAAAAAACTACTAACATTTCCACTAGGTGGAGAACAAAACTTTTAAGCCACTTGACAATGCTATTGGAAAGCTAGATTTAGCAGATTTTCTGCTAAATTGGCAACTCTGCTGTCATTGGGTTACTTATCCAGCTGTATTAAGCCACTTCATCAGAGATTTACAGAACTTAATAAGTTAGCCAGGACCTGCTGAATTTGACTAGTTTGATATAAGGACAATGTTTAGATATGTGAAATTTTGTTTGACTTTAGAAGTAAGAAAATATATTATATAGGGAGTTCAATGAGATTGATATTCCAGTTCAATTTAAGAAGAAATTCAAGTTTAGAGGTTTTATTGTACAAGCTTATGCACTGCTTAATGAAACCATTAGAAAAACTTAGGCCTATAAAATAATTAGCTTATATACAAGATCGAATTTGAAACACAAAGTGAGCTCTCCTATAAACTTTCTATTAAGGAGGCTGAAGTGAAAAGATTGAAATCACTTATGAATTCCTAAATCAGAATGTTAATATCACATTAATCATATAAAAATTTAATTTGTTAATTACCAAACTGGATGATGATGATGATTATTATTTTTTTAAGCAAATATTTCAGAACAAAATTTACACCAATAATGCAACAGAGTTTTCTGAAAAATGTAGTTAAACATATATAAACTAGAATTTCACAGTACTAAATTATTGGTATTTGAATATTTCTCAGATGTGATTGTTACAAGTTCACATGATAATGAACAACCCAATTCAAGAACTAAAAACTAGTGTCTTATCCTGCCATCAGCAATCCTAATTGCATTACAGTAATATAGAGACTATTATTCTATGATTTGGTTTCTTAAGGAATTTTAATACTCTAATTGATTGCAATGATAGGAAGAGCCAACATCGAAGGATCAAAAAGTGACGTCACTATGAACACTTGGCCACCACAAGCCAGTTATCCCTGTGGTAACTTTTCTAATTGATTGTTAATTTTGATTTTTCCAATTATCAAAATGCTTATCAACTTGTTTTCAAATTCTTGTTATTAGTTAGTTGCTAACTATTCTTTAACAAGTCAAATTGGGAGCACTGAGTTACCACTTAGTCTTGTTGTTTTCACAAATTACATTCATTACTTTTTTGTGAACTTGATTCTTGGAAATTGATTTGATTTTGCCCCCTGGTTTATTCCAGCAAAGACAAATATTAATAAAGATTTTGTGTCTGTATGTTCTATTGTCATCTGACCTTTGTTTGACTTTGATAAGATTTGAAATTGTTCTTAGAACACAGTTTGTAAAATTCTTATACCTAGAAGAAATTTTACTTATTTGTCTATAAGTGAAATCCTAATTTCTGCTTTATCCAGGTTATAATATGTTCTTTGTACACATAAAATTTTTCCATTACCACTTTGAAAAGTTTTCTGGCTTATAGTAAGATTTAACATAGAAAATTGTTTTATTTGAAAGAATTATTTCCATTTGGCAGGTTTTCTTTTATTCAAGTTCTGTGTTAAACAAGTTTTGCTGTACAAAAAATTAGACAAAGTACAATATATAGTAGTTTAAACATTAAACTAGAATGGTCTGATGATGTAATAATGAACTTTCCAAAAATGTTAACCTTTCATTTAATAAAAAAGATATTTTTTGGCTTCTTGAGAACTTGAGTGTTTGTTTAATTAATCAATTTATCCATATAGAGATGTCACATCCCAGAATAATTTAATGGGTTGGAAGTAGGGTTTAAACCTATAAATTTGAAATAAAATTTTAATACATCAGATTGACAGTGTAACTTAATTACTATAATTTGTGGTGAGTAGAAATACCTCCCTGTTTAAATGGTTATGTAACTCTAATAATATTAAAGATATGACCTCACCAGTTGTCTTAATAAATTGGCTTTATCTTCCTTATTAACTTAGGTGATATATTAAATAATCAAACTCTTCATTTTTTTTTACTTGATGTTTCTTTTCACTGTAAGGCATAAAAAGAAACAGTAACTTAAAAGCCATGTTTGTTTCTATTTTACAACTAGAAGAATAAAAGGAAACTTTTTTCTTTGAAAAAATGTTTATTAGGTACCTATATTAAGTATGCCTATTATAGAACTTATATAAGCATTACAAGCATACATTCTTTATGCATGCTTATATATACTAGAGCTTTTATAAAAAGATGCTGAAGTTGATTGAGTAATCTGAAAAACAAAAATTCTGATAAGTAAAAATAAAAGAGCTTTTGAAAAATACTTAAGTCGTCAGGAAAATTTATCATGTTTTTGAAGCATGCTGAAGAAATAGTAATAGAGACAGAGTGTTTCCTAACAATATTCCATACATAAAGTAAGATTCCAGGTTGCAATTTTTAATTATATTTTTTATTTATTTAATTTAAAATATATGCTTTCCACCTCAAATTAGTCCCTACTGCTTGCTGCTGTACTGTACATCATGCTTTTCCATTAGCAATGGAGTCATGCCAGTCATGTATTTAACTCCTTTTAGGGGAAAATTTTTGAATTGAAATAACTTTACTTCTGGTTTGCATCAGAAGTTTATGTATAGTTAATCGGGGCCTCTTGTCCCTAAGCTTTCTATATCTGGTCTTGAATTTTATCTATCTAACTCTGTTCTCAAGATTAAGGAAAGACAGACAGATGAACAACAGTGGGAATTTATAGGTTCTACAATATTGATGGCCGGATGGCCAAGTGGTCAAGGTGGCAACCTACCACTCTGGGGGACACAGGATCGAATCTGGATGGGTCAAAAAATCCTCAGGAATTTTTTGGGGGTGATCTGACTGGATATGTTGGTCCCTGGCTGCCCCATGTGGACCTGCTAAAGGAGGCTCTCTCAGTGCCCACAGGGCAGAAACATTTAAAAAAAAAAAAAAAAAGAGGTCTACAATATTTTCAAATTGCAGCCCAACGAAGTCATTTAAGTCATTAAGAAAGCAGATTTATTTGTTTATCTCATTGTATATACAAAAAAGTACCATATTTACTCACATATAAGATGAGGCTTTTATTCATTTATCACAGCTTCAAATTTGTAGGTCGTTCTATACGCGCAAGCAAAAGATTCTCTGCATTTTTGCAAATAATTTTTGTGAACCATGTATTCAAATTTTTTACTGGATACTTACTCTTTTGTATTTAAAAATATAAGTATTTTATCTAGGTTGTTTGAATATTTCTTGTATATTGTCAGGAGTAAAGATGAATAGCAATAAAAAAAGCAGAGCTTTTGAATTGAATTCCGGATTGAAATTCCAAAATCACATGGGAGCACAATATAAGTTTTAATCCATTCCCATGTGAAAACAGATGATTATTCGGCAATCATAATTTGGAGAAACTCATAAGTGTAATCGACGGAGAGTGGATTTGACTGTTAAGAATTGGCAAAAAAAAAAGGGTTCCCGATTGTCCAGCTTTACATGAACAAATTATGTTGTTGATTTTACAAGATTTTTCCTT
This sequence comes from Centruroides sculpturatus, assembly GCF_000671375.1. Classification (NCBI taxonomy): domain Eukaryota; kingdom Metazoa; phylum Arthropoda; class Arachnida; order Scorpiones; family Buthidae; genus Centruroides; species Centruroides sculpturatus. Next base: position 727 of record NW_019386735.1, on the reverse strand, counting down.
AAAGTTTTTAAAATGCTAGTAATTTTTGTGGAACAATGTGTGCATTTATCTTCATTTGATATTTTACTTGTAAACGAAATAAAATTAGAATTGTATTAATATATCTGATTTTTCTTTATTTTGATCTTTAAAGTCATACCTCATCCTATATGCGAGGTTGCTTTATAGTCAAGTAAATACGGTATTTTGTTTATGCACAATTAAATTATGTAATTCATTATTGGAATAAAAATACTACTATGTAATTGTAATATTCAGACATAAAGATATATGTGTTTATTCCACTATTTATATTAATATATTGACATTTATGTTGATAATGTTAACAGCAAAGCTATAAAATAAATAATAAATAAAGATTTGATTTTGAATTTAAATATTTCTAATTTATACATAAAAGAAAACACAGCTATTATAAAACTTTTTACATAATTTTGGAAAACTAGTCGTAAAATTATTTAGTTTTATAAAATTAGATAGCAAAATACTAGTACAGTAGAGTCTCAAAAACTCGGCCTAATGTGGACCAAAGGGTGGCCGAATTTGTGAAAATGCCGGGTTACCAGGAAAGGGGTTAAAAAAATAAGTATGAGTGTTTCCTCAGAAAATACTGTACTGTACTTGTATGTATTGTTTGCTTGAGAATACAGCAGAGAATAAACTGCCCAAATACCCTTAAACACAGGAAAAGTACATACTTTATGAAGGCATAGAGCCTTTACTACAT
>NW_019386734.1:24715-30964 GCF_000671375.1 Centruroides sculpturatus | reverse complement strand
TCCTTCATATATTTCTTTAACAATATCATATTCTTTATGTGTTTATTTGTCAAAATCGTACAAGAATAAATGGTATATAAAATAAATAGCCTATATGGTGAATTATGCTTCGTTCGATTTTCTTATTACAAGGTTACAACTCTTGTTGTTTAAGGATTACCCTGAACTCGGATTCTACTGTGCTATTTCAGATGCGATTTTTTGCGTTCCTGCGGGAAATCGAACATATTTTTAGATCTATCTAAAAATTCTCTAATTAGCCTCGGAAGAGGGGACCTAATTCTTGCACTCGGTGAAAACGGGTAAGATCGGCTGTGTAAGATAACCCTTGTATTTGTATAAACCAAATTCTATAATATATAATATAATTAGAATGGTTAAACGTACGAAATTAGCTAATCTTAACGTTTGTTCTTATTTTTTGCCCGGGCAACGCGGGTCTTACCTGCTAGTCGTAATATATTTCGGCAATATTTTTTACTAATATCAGAATTTTAGTAACAAATGTCAAGACAATTCTTTCAACTTAATTTTTGGCGAAATAAATTTTTACTCTAGTCAATAATCTAATTTAAAGGGGAAGTAAAAAGTGCTTAGGGAAAAATACTAAATATTATTTTAAATATTTTAAAACTTAACTAGAATTACAAGGAAAAAAAAATAGTAGAAGGTCTTAAATAAAATAATAGTAACTTAATTCTAAATTTTAAATTACTCTTTATTTTAAACTCCAATTTTATAAGATGGATATCTTATAAAATCAATTTTATAAGATGGATATCCATCTTATAATCTTATTCATTAAAGATAATAAAATTATTAACCGAATAGGCTTATTAATTTTAAACCTGTCTTATATATCACTATTTGAAAAGTACTGTGCATTATATTTTATTATTATTTCATATCTAAAGTTTAAACACAGAATACGACTTATAAAACTGTATGATATAATAATAATATCGCTCGTAATACAAATATTTTATTTTATGCTTCTTAAGTTTTTATCTTTAGACATAATGTAGAGTCAAATACATTATGTCATTTATATTTCAAAGGGGGCATATATTCTGTATACATAGCATAACCTATAATATACAGTTCAAAGTAGACGTCAACTATAATTATAATAAAGTAATTTAATGTAAAATAGTACATAGAATTTGTTAAACTGATTTAATAGCCGATGATATTAAGTAACCGCTAAATTTAGCTACCGGATGTTGTTGATCATTTTCCATAAAAAAGCAATGTTTTTTAACGAATCCGGCTTCCTTTAATGTTTCATTTACAAACTCTCGAGTTACAGAAAGACCTGGAAGTTTATTATTTCCTACAAAATAATAGGTAGCGTTCAATATGGACACCATTACAAATCCTCCATTCGGCAAAATGTAATTTCCGAAGTTTTTAACGGCGGTTTTATAATCTTCTAAAGTGGCGCAAGCTCCTTCTAAGCACAAAGAGGTAAACAACACATCAAACTTTCCCACGTCCGAGGAAATGATGTCTTTTTGCAAGACATCGCAAGGAATTACTTCTTTTATTTTTTGTCGCAATCGAAGTTTAATTTCGTTTATTCCTTCTTCGACGTTTCTGTTCAAATAAATAATTAAAAATCAAATACGTGAATTATAATAAATATTAAGAATTATAATAACTTATACGTTTCCTAATGCAGACGTTACAATGCAAATTATTTTATTATCACAAAAATATAACATCAACATTATTTCGATTATTATGTAATTGATTTTTACACATGGCGTACAAATAATGACAACTTTGGAAAATAACAATAAGAGGTTCCCCGATTCCAGAAAGATCGAATACAGAGAAAAAAATTTGGAGAGAGAGAGAAAGAAAGGCGATCATATCCTGAATGGAGTTAAACTTAAAAATTTTACTTGTTATGGACGCAATTTTTAAAAGTCCGTTCCTACAAATATATGTTACAATTATTGCTTTTCCAATAACTTCGTTAATGATAGATTATTAAATTTAATTATATGCATAATAGCTATTAATTAAAATACTTTTGCTTTTTTATAACAATTAAAAAGGTATTTAATAAATTCCATACGTAATTAAATTAATTTCGTAAAACATACCCATATCCTTCAAGTAATGCTTCCGTTCGCATCAAAGTATCCCAATCCTTCGACGATGATTCGTTTTTTAACCATTCTTGAATAGCTTTACGGTTGTGCTCGGTATAATCAGATAAAATAATTTCTGAGAAATATTTACTCGGTGCTGCCATTCTGTGGACAGTCGGGCCACATCCTACGTCAAGAATTCTCTTGCCTCGAAAGGCTTCTGTTACAATGAAAAGAAAGATTTACTTTAGTTCTCAAAATGAGTCAAAACACTAAAGTCCAAATGCTTGACTAATAAACAGTTAATACAGCGTAATTTGTCTAAATATGTAATCTAGCCGTTTTGTACAATGAAATTTTAATTACTATTTTGTATTGATATGTAGTTATTATAGAACAGTAATTCTACAAGAAAATCTTTAATAATATTTTCTGTATGATGTAAGTAAAATATAACTTACGTTTTATACAAAATTATTAAACGTAAACACGCGTTATCAATCGTTTTTACCTTTGTGGTTACATTATTATTTAATAAGATAAATTGTGATTTTGTGATGTTTTTTTTTGTCTAATAGATTTAAGAAATTTAATTAAAGAATAAACTAAATGTTTACCAGCGTGAATTGCTATTTAAATTAAAACTTACCATCGCGAAATATTTAATGCAGACAAAATGAAACAAATTCTTCTATTTCTACCATTTTATTGACAACAGTACTTCGATAATTGTCGGTGAAATTTCGATCTACGTAGAATTTGGAGAAAGCATATTTGTCTTCAGAGTCAATTTCCATTACTGCTGTTTATAATATGCGCAAGCGAGTCTAAATTAAAGAGTAACTCTGCATTAAATAAACATCATTATAAGAAATGGCAAGTAACAATAACAATATATATAAATTTAATAACAAACAAGATAAGTACTGTACGTAATAAAATATTACACAGATTGAATACAATTATAATAGCATATATTTTAATGGCTTAAGTCGATTGTGCAGAAAAAGAAATTTATTTCTTAATGAGAGACCCAAGTTGGAATCGATTTTAACCTAAAAAAATATATGATAAATTAATGTATTGATATATTAAAAATTTATTTTAAGAAAATAAAACATAGTAAGACAATATAATACCATCTGGTGCCAAACCGTCAAACTACAATAAATAAAATTATAAGTTTAAAAAACATGATAGAAACTATTACGTGTTAAAAAAGAGGAATTTGATATATAAGTTTAATTGTCGTTTCATTAATCAAAGTGTAGAAGAAATCAATTGCTAGTTAAATAGAATTGCGGAGTATGTAAAATCGATAAAATAGAATTATATTCATGCCACAGTTACAAAATTTTGTAATATTGAGGGGTGCGAAATTACTAGTCCGTATTTAAATAGCTAAGGGAATCAACAGGTTAACAATAATAATAAAGGATTTAATGAATAAAATAAAACAAAGAGATACATAAATCGAGACACTTATATAACCTGTCGTGAATATAACCTCTAAATCTAAAATACACCTCTAGAAAAAACACAGAGAGAGAGTTTACAATCGGTAAAAATGATGATAATACCTCAGTAGATCAAACTTGGAAAATGCGAAATGAATGCGGGACTATCTTCTGTTGCTATTCGTAGGACAGCTTCCTTCTGATCATGAACTGTGGCTAATATACGAGTTGTTCTCGTCGTGGACTGCCAGCACGTTCGAATTACTCGTGAACTGCCATCTGATATGGCAATGTCGGGTTTCTATTGACTGCGACTGAAAAACGAACTCGTGATTTTTTACATATTTATTCTCAGTTTTCACCAATCACATTGTAGGATTCTGGGTATCTGACCGGGCACACATATGACGCAAGAGACAGATGTTCCTCAAATAAATTAGATAAGAACTTTCTACTTGTTTTTCCACGCAAAACATCGATTTGTGCTCTATTTTATAGCTGAAATATTATGTAGAGATTATTTATCAAGTGGGAAATCTAAGACTGTAATAAATAAGATGAACAAATTATCGAATAAAATGGTTCTCCGCTTTCGCATTCTCACACTTTTATAAGATAATCAAGTGTTTAAATTTTGGCAACAGATCGTATAAACTACGCGAAAGGTATGTTCTCGAAAATATCGCGTTTATAGAAAAATTATTGCGCTGCAATCTGAAAAATACTGTAGACCTATAAATTTTCACTCACTGTCTTGCCTTATCTATTTGTCTTTCCTTAATCTCGAGAAAGCAGTTAGATAGATGGAAATCGACATCAAATATGAAAAGTTTAGGGCAAGAAGTCAAGAATTAGCAGAATATTTGCGTAATGTCGAGGGTTAGTAACACTGGCTATTTGGCAGACATTTTTTAAAAACTGAAAAGTTTGAATGTGTCACTGCGAGGAAAAAACTCAAATATTCTAGATAAGCAGGACAAAATAGAAGCCTTGAATTTCGAAGGCTTCTTGAAGAAGTTATATTTTTGCAAAGGTCGTATCGACTGTGGGGTTACCGAAATGTTTCTATTGCTTACAAGATTTATAGCAGAGGAAGCTGGTGATAGCTCTACTATAGATTCTGTTGTAAAAAAGTAGCAGTATACCAACCTGCACTGAAAAACCAATTTAAAGACTACTTTCCTAAGATCGACAGTCACACCCACGATTGGATCCGTGATCCATTCTCTGTAACAGTGAGTGATATGCCAGAATTAAGTGTAGTTAGTCAAGAGCAATTACTTGAACTTTCAAGCGATGAGACACTAAAAATATTTTTTCGCAAAACTTCACTTTCGGAATTTTGGCTTTCAGTTTGAAGCGAGTATAAAAAAATTGCAAAAAAAATGCTTTCGGCAATGGCTGCGGTATAACGAAATACAGAAACCATTTTAAAGTGAAGAATGACCTACGCGTGAGACTGACTGAGTTAAAACCAAGCAAGGATCGTTTGTGCAATTCAAAACAAGCTCAAATTTCACATTGATATTTATTTAGTTTGGTTATACATTATATACACATATTATCTATTTTATGAATGCAAAGGGCTTTAGATAATAGTTATATCTCTACTTTCAGTAGTTCAATTGTATTTTTCTTTATATTTTTAATTAAACCTTGTCGGTATCATTTGATTTGTAACAAAAGAAAATAAATACTAAACATAGAACAAAAACACTTGTGCGTATGCTGGGAAGAGGCACCATTGCAAGCTAGCCCCGATGAGGAAGGAATACTGCAGAAAAAGTTAGGAACCGTTGATGTAGACCAACAGTATGTATTGATAAAATGATGTTGCGATATATAAATAGGAGAAGCCCCAAAGCGGCAGTTAAGCTCAGGGAAAATCGAGTTGTTGGTTAATGAATAACAACTATTTACGTTTCTAGACATTTATATATTTGTAAACAATGTTAAGATTGAAATTTAATACATCATTGACACGAAAATCTCGTAAGCATCAAAAATCGAACTTTATAGTAGCAACGAAAGCATAATAACATTTCATACAACAGCGTATAAGATTTTTCTGCGTGAAGGTTGTTTATAATGTAATTTCTAAATACTGACTACTAGATAAGAAGAAAAAAATATTTAATCGTTTACGAAGTTTCCCCCGTAATGCGGACTGCCCAGTTATATACGAGCTTATTGAAAGCACCAGTGCAGTCAGTTCTATTGGTCGAATGCTTCCGAGATTTCTATAGATCAGTGGTTCCCAATTGGTTTCCTGTATACCACTTCAAGAAAGAGCTCAAACTCGCGTACCCCTTATAGCAGAAATTCATATTAATCCATACTAATATTATAAATTCGAAGGTAATTCTTGCTGCCTGTCTGTCTGTTACCTTTTCACTAGGGTTTCTCATTTCCCGGTATTTTGCTTGTCCCGGGATCCCGGGATAAAAGTGAACTGTTTCCCGGGATAGAATTAATTATTTTTAAGGTATACAAAATATCTTGAAATCAAATGATATAATTATTTTCCATTTTTTAAAGTAATTTTAAAGTTTTGTAACCTCCAAAATCATATTAATAATGCTGTGTTAGGTCTATAGGCCTATAATAAAAATTACCTTTAAATAACGTAGAAATTTTCACAAATAGAAAAAAATTAATTAAAGTTTGCTGGAAACTGCATACAACAACAACAA
>NW_019386734.1:16988-24069 GCF_000671375.1 Centruroides sculpturatus | reverse complement strand
TGGGCGATATAGTAAAACATTATATTAAGAATAATTAGATATTTTATTCGTTATATCGTACAATAATTAAAGAAATAATATTCTACTAGTCACTAGTCTGTTCAATGAGGTACGAATTTGGCGTTAGCCTTGGCCCTGGGCATCGGAATTTAAAAGTGAAGGGGGCGATAATACGTAACGGTTTCATTGAAGGGGACGACGATTCGTTAGAGGTTGAGAAACACTGATGTAGCCTATGTCCATCTCCAACATGTAAGCTATTGCCAAATTTTATTAAAACCTGTTCAGCCGTTTATACGTGAAAAGTAGGGTTTCTGAAACGGGAAACGGGATCCCGGGATCCCGGTTAAAAAAACAACCGGGATCCCGGGATCCCGGTTGTTTTTTTAACCGGGATCCCGGGATCCCGTTTCCCGTTTCAGAAACCCTACTTTTCACGTATAAACGGCTGAACAGGTTTTAATAAAATTTGGCAATAGCTTACATGTTGGAGATGGACATAGGCTACATCAGTGTTTCTCAACCTCTAACGAATCGTCGTCCCCTTCAATGAAACCGTTACGTATTATCGCCCCCTTCACTTCAAAATTCCGATGCCCAGGGCCAAGGCTAACGCCAAATTCGTACCTCATTGAACAGACTAGTGACTAGTAGAATATTATTTCTTTAATTATTGTACGATATAACGAATAAAATATCCAATTATTCTTAATATAATGTTTTACTATATCGCCGAAAAAATTGTTTTTCGCCCCCAAAATATAAATTGTTACAAGTCGCCCCTCAACATGGAAAAACGCCCACATGGGGCGATATCTCCCCCGTTGAGAAACACTGGGCTACATTTTACTGCGAGAAAATATCTTACTCCCACGAGAAAATTCGATATAATGCGGGCGAAGCTGTGGGTAGACAGCAAGTGATAAATAGAATAAGTTTTTTTTTTTTTTTAAATTCATTACCTTTAAAATACAATTCTAATAATAATGAAAATAACATAAGGTTATTTAATTTTAATGCGACAAATGTGCACGATTTTCTTTGCACAACTTTTAAAAATTTGGTTGCTTTTTGGTCAGCTTCAGTCTCGAGTCATCTTCGAGTCAAAGCCGGTGACGACGTTTAGTTTTCGTGTTTGTCATGGCCGAAAATCCGCTCTCGCAGAGATATGTTGCGCAAAATGGTAGTAAATATCTTATTGCCTCTTCGCTGACATGATAATAATGATAATTGTACCATTAACTCAAATTGTGTTAATTGTACAATTAACACAATTTGAGTTAAAAAATTGAGTTAAAAAATTTGAGTAAAAAATTAAAAAATAAAACCACGTGTTTATATGAGGTTTACAAAATTCATCAGCTTCCTCAGAATATAAATTGATTTTAAATTATCCGCATTAAAAAATGTCATATTGAGATATTTCCATTTATATTTAATATTAAAAGTTTCTCAACTTACTCGAGACTCGAGAAATGTTCACAAACTTTTCTTTATTAAATGTGAAGTAAGCCCATTACAAACAATATAGAAATATTATATAATTAATATTTTGTGATTTCGATTTTAAACGAAAGTTCAATAATTATCTGCCTATCTTCGTATTATCGGGTTTATAGAGGCGTAGCAAAAGAGGAAAGACAGATAAGTCCTTAGTGCTAGGTGAAATAACAGGGCTGAAATTTCTTTTATTAGATGAATCATTTCAAAAATTTGCCACTAAAAATTATATATTATGCTAATATTAATATTGAATATGTTAAAATTCGCTGATTTGTTCATCTTTAGTGCATTGTGATAAATACTATGATTTTATAAGCCAGGGGTCAGCGAACTACGGCCCGTCGCCTGTTTTCAATCCGGCCCGCGGGTTAGTATTGTATTTACGTGGAAAAATTGCAAGTAAATAAAATGGGAATGGCGCGGCCATTCTTATCTCAGACGGCACCACTGTCTTAAGGGTGTTATCAAATTGCATTTGTTTTTTTATAGCCGATCTGTTTTTTATTGTTTAATTTCATTAAATATTGTTAAATTGTCTGTATTTTTAAAGTATTTTCCGTTTGTTTATTTATTTTTGTAATTAAGTAATAGTGATTATTAGATTTCAATAATTTATTTTTTTTTAAATAAGCGTTTTTTATTTTTCTAATGTTTATAACCCTTACGCAAACTAATTACAGAATGAAAGCCACTGTCGAAGCTGTTTGGCGCGGCGGCATGCCCGTTACCATCTATAACGCAATNGCGGTTTTATAATCTTCTAAAGTGGCGCAAGCTCCTTCTAAGCACAAAGAGGTAAACAACACATCAAACTTTCCCACGTCCGAGGAAATGATGTCTTTTTGCAAGACATCGCAAGGAATTACTTCTTTTATTTTTTGTCGCAATCGAAGTTTAATTTCGTTTATTCCTTCTTCGACGTTTCTGTTCAAATAAATAATTAAAAATCAAATACGTGAATTATAATAAATATTAAGAATTATAATAACTTATACGTTTCCTAATGCAGACGTTACAATGCAAATTATTTTATTATCACAAAAATATAACATCAACATTATTTCGATTATTATGTAATTGATTTTTACACATGGCGTACAAATAATGACAACTTTGGAAAATAACAATAAGAGGTTCCCCGATTCCAGAAAGATCGAATACAGAGAAAAAAATTTGGAGAGAGAGAGAAAGAAAGGCGATCATATCCTGAATGGAGTTAAACTTAAAAATTTTACTTGTTATGGACGCAATTTTTAAAAGTCCGTTCCTACAAATATATGTTACAATTATTGCTTTTCCAATAACTTCGTTAATGATAGATTATTAAATTTAATTATATGCATAATAGCTATTAATTAAAATACTTTTGCTTTTTTATAACAATTAAAAAGGTATTTAATAAATTCCATACGTAATTAAATTAATTTCGTAAAACATACCCATATCCTTCAAGTAATGCTTCCGTTCGCATCAAAGTATCCCAATCCTTCGACGATGATTCGTTTTTTAACCATTCTTGAATAGCTTTACGGTTGTGCTCGGTATAATCAGATAAAATAATTTCTGAGAAATATTTACTCGGTGCTGCCATTCTGTGGACAGTCGGGCCACATCCTACGTCAAGAATTCTCTTGCCTCGAAAGGCTTCTGTTACAATGAAAAGAAAGATTTACTTTAGTTCTCAAAATGAGTCAAAACACTAAAGTCCAAATGCTTGACTAATAAACAGTTAATACAGCGTAATTTGTCTAAATATGTAATCTAGCCGTTTTGTACAATGAAATTTTAATTACTATTTTGTATTGATATGTAGTTATTATAGAACAGTAATTCTACAAGAAAATCTTTAATAATATTTTCTGTATGATGTAAGTAAAATATAACTTACGTTTTATACAAAATTATTAAACGTAAACACGCGTTATCAATCGTTTTTACCTTTGTGGTTACATTATTATTTAATAAGATAAATTGTGATTTTGTGATGTTTTTTTTTGTCTAATAGATTTAAGAAATTTAATTAAAGAATAAACTAAATGTTTACCAGCGTGAATTGCTATTTAAATTAAAACTTACCATCGCGAAATATTTAATGCAGACAAAATGAAACAAATTCTTCTATTTCTACCATTTTATTGACAACAGTACTTCGATAATTGTCGGTGAAATTTCGATCTACGTAGAATTTGGAGAAAGCATATTTGTCTTCAGAGTCAATTTCCATTACTGCTGTTTATAATATGCGCAAGCGAGTCTAAATTAAAGAGTAACTCTGCATTAAATAAACATCATTATAAGAAATGGCAAGTAACAATAACAATATATATAAATTTAATAACAAACAAGATAAGTACTGTACGTAATAAAATATTACACAGATTGAATACAATTATAATAGCATATATTTTAATGGCTTAAGTCGATTGTGCAGAAAAAGAAATTTATTTCTTAATGAGAGACCCAAGTTGGAATCGATTTTAACCTAAAAATATATATGATAAATTAATGTATTGATATATTAAAAATTTATTTTAAGAAAATAAAACATAGTAAGACAATATAATACCATCTGGTGCCAAACCGTCAAACTACAATAAATAAAATTATAAGTTTAAAAAACATGATAGAAACTATTACGTGTTAAAAAAGAGGAATTTGATATATAAGTTTAATTGTCGTTTCATTAATCAAAGTGTAGAAGAAATCAATTGCTAGTTAAATAGAATTGCGGAGTATGTAAAATCGATAAAATAGAATTATATTCATGCCACAGTTACAAAATTTTGTAATATTGAGGGGTGCGAAATTACTAGTCCGTATTTAAATAGCTAAGGGAATCAACAGGTTAACAATAATAATAAAGGATTTAATGAATAAAATAAAACAAAGAGATACATAAATCGAGACACTTATATAACCTGTCGTGAATATAACCTCTAAATCTAAAATACACCTCTAGAAAAAACAGAGAGAGAGAGTTTACAATCGGTAAAAATGATGATAATACCTCAGTAGATCAAACTTGGAAAATGCGAAATGAATGCGGGACTATCTTCTGTTGCTATTCGTAGGACAGCTTCCTTCTGATCATGAACTGTGGCTAATATACGAGTTGTTCTCGTCGTGGACTGCCAGCACGTTCGAATTACTCGTGAACTGCCATCTGATATGGCAATGTCGGGTTTCTATTGACTGCGACTGAAAAACGAACTCGTGATTTTTTACATATTTATTCTCAGTTTTCACCAATCACATTGTAGGATTCTGGGTATCTGACCGGGCACACATATGACGCAAGAGACAGATGTTCCTCAAATAAATTAGATAAGAACTTTCTACTTGTTTTTCCACGCAAAACATCGATTTGTGCTCTATTTTATAGCTGAAATATTATGTAGAGATTATTTATCAAGTGGGAAATCTAAGACTGTAATAAATAAGATGAACAAATTATCGAATAAAATGGTTCTCCGCTTTCGCATTCTCACACTTTTATAAGATAATCAAGTGTTTAAATTTTGGCAACAGATCGTATAAACTACGCGAAAGGTATGTTCTCGAAAATATCGCGTTTATAGAAAAATTATTGCGCTGCAATCTGAAAAATACTGTAGACCTATAAATTTTCACTCACTGTCTTGCCTTATCTATCTGTCTTTCCTTAATCTCGAGAAAGCAGTTAGATAGATGGAAATCGACATCAAATATGAAAAGTTTAGGGCAAGAAGTCAAGAATTAGCAGAATATTTGCGTAATGTCGAGGGTTAGTAACACTGGCTATTTGGCAGACATTTTTTAAAAACTGAAAAGTTTGAATGTGTCACTGCGAGGAAAAAACTCAAATATTCTAGATAAGCAGGACAAAATAGAAGCCTTGAATTTCGAAGGCTTCTTGAAGAAGTTATATTTTTGCAAAGGTCGTATCGACTGTGGGGTTACCGAAATGTTTCTATTGCTTACAAGATTTATAGCAGAGGAAGCTGGTGATAGCTCTACTATAGATTCTGTTGTAAAAAAGTAGCAGTATACCAACCTGCACTGAAAAACCAATTTAAAGACTACTTTCCTAAGATCGACAGTCACACCCACGATTGGATCCGTGATCCATTCTCTGTAACAGTGAGTGATATGCCAGAATTAAGTGTAGTTAGTCAAGAGCAATTACTTGAACTTTCAAGCGACGAGACACTAAAAATATTTTTTCGCAAAACTTCACTTTCGGAATTTTGGCTTTCAGTTTGAAGCGAGTATAAAAAAATTGCAAAAAAAAATGCTTTCGGCAATGGCTGCGGTATAACGAAATACAGAAACCATTTTAAAGTGAAGAATGACCTACGCGTGAGACTGACTGAGTTAAAACCAAGCAAGGATCGTTTGTGCAATTCAAAACAAGCTCAAATTTCACATTGATATTTATTTAGTTTGGTTATACATTATATACACATATTATCTATTTTATGAATGCAAAGGGCTTTAGATAATAGTTATATCTCTACTTTCAGTAGTTCAATTGTATTTTTCTTTATATTTTTAATTAAACCTTGTCGGTATCATTTGATTTGTAACAAAAGAAAATAAATACTAAACATAGAACAAAAACACTTGTGCGTATGCTGGGAAGAGGCACCATTGCAAGCTAGCCCCGATGAGGAAGGAATACTGCAGAAAAAGTTAGGAACCGTTGATGTAGACCAACAGTATGTATTGATAAAATGATGTTGCGATATATAAATAGGAGAAGCCCCAAAGCGGCAGTTAAGCTCAGGGAAAATCGAGTTGTTGGTTAATGAATAACAACTATTTACGTTTCTAGACATTTATATATTTGTAAACAATGTTAAGATTGAAATTTAATACATCATTGACACGAAAATCTCGTAAGCATCAAAAATCGAACTTTATAGTAGCAACGAAAGCATAATAACATTTCATACAACAGCGTATAAGATTTTTCTGCGTGAAGGTTGTTTATAATGTAATTTCTAAATACTGACTACTAGATAAGAAGAAAAAAATATTTAATCGTTTACGAAGTTTCCCCCGTAATGCGGACTGCCCAGTTATATACGAGCTTATTGAAAGCACCAGTGCAGTCAGTTCTATTGGTCGAATGCTTCCGAGATTTCTATAGATCAGTGGTTCCCAATTGGTTTCCTGTATACCACTTCAAGAAAGAGCTCAAACTCGCGTACCCCTTATAGCAGAAATTCATATTAATCCATACTAATATTATAAATTCGAAGGTAATTCTTGCTGCCTGTCTGTCTGTTACCTTTTCACTAGGGTTTCTCATTTCCCGGTATTTTGCTTGTCCCGGGATCCCGGGATAAAAGTGAACTGTTTCCCGGGATAGAATTAATTATTTTTAAGGTATACAAAATATCTTGAAATCAAATGATATAATTATTTTCCATTTTTTAAAGTAATTTTAAAGTTTTGTAACCTCCAAAATCATATTAATAATGCTGTGTTAGGTCTATAGGCCTATAATAAAAATTACCTTTAAATAACGTAGAAATTTTCACAAATAGAAAAAAATTAATTAAAGTTTGCTGGAAACTGCATACAACAACAACAA
>NW_019386734.1:3004-16360 GCF_000671375.1 Centruroides sculpturatus | reverse complement strand
TGGGCGATATAGTAAAACATTATATTAAGAATAATTAGATATTTTATTCGTTATATCGTACAATAATTAAAGAAATAATATTCTACTAGTCACTAGTCTGTTCAATGAGGTACGAATTTGGCGTTAGCCTTGGCCCTGGGCATCGGAATTTAAAAGTGAAGGGGGCGATAATACGTAACGGTTTCATTGAAGGGGACGACGATTCGTTAGAGGTTGAGAAACACTGATGTAGCCTATGTCCATCTCCAACATGTAAGCTATTGCCAAATTTTATTAAAACCTGTTCAGCCGTTTATACGTGAAAAGTAGGGTTTCTGAAACGGGAAACGGGATCCCGGGATCCCGGTTAAAAAAACAACCGGGATCCCGGGATCCCGGTTGTTTTTTTAACCGGGATCCCGGGATCCCGTTTCCCGTTTCAGAAACCCTACTTTTCACGTATAAACGGCTGAACAGGTTTTAATAAAATTTGGCAATAGCTTACATGTTGGAGATGGACATAGGCTACATCAGTGTTTCTCAACCTCTAACGAATCGTCGTCCCCTTCAATGAAACCGTTACGTATTATCGCCCCCTTCACTTCAAAATTCCGATGCCCAGGGCCAAGGCTAACGCCAAATTCGTACCTCATTGAACAGACTAGTGACTAGTAGAATATTATTTCTTTAATTATTGTACGATATAACGAATAAAATATCCAATTATTCTTAATATAATGTTTTACTATATCGCCGAAAAAATTGTTTTTCGCCCCCAAAATATAAATTGTTACAAGTCGCCCCTCAACATGGAAAAACGCCCACATGGGGCGATATCTCCCCCGTTGAGAAACACTGGGCTACATTTTACTGCGAGAAAATATCTTACTCCCACGAGAAAATTCGATATAATGCGGGCGAAGCTGTGGGTAGACAGCAAGTGATAAATAGAATAAGTTTTTTTTTTTTTTTAAATTCATTACCTTTAAAATACAATTCTAATAATAATGAAAATAACATAAGGTTATTTAATTTTAATGCGACAAATGTGCACGATTTTCTTTGCACAACTTTTAAAAATTTGGTTGCTTTTTGGTCAGCTTCAGTCTCGAGTCATCTTCGAGTCAAAGCCGGTGACGACGTTTAGTTTTCGTGTTTGTCATGGCCGAAAATCCGCTCTCGCAGAGATATGTTGCGCAAAATGGTAGTAAATATCTTATTGCCTCTTCGCTGACATGATAATAATGATAATTGTACCATTAACTCAAATTGTGTTAATTGTACAATTAACACAATTTGAGTTAAAAAATTGAGTTAAAAAATTTGAGTAAAAAATTAAAAAATAAAACCACGTGTTTATATGAGGTTTACAAAATTCATCAGCTTCCTCAGAATATAAATTGATTTTAAATTATCCGCATTAAAAAATGTCATATTGAGATATTTCCATTTATATTTAATATTAAAAGTTTCTCAACTTACTCGAGACTCGAGAAATGTTCACAAACTTTTCTTTATTAAATGTGAAGTAAGCCCATTACAAACAATATAGAAATATTATATAATTAATATTTTGTGATTTCGATTTTAAACGAAAGTTCAATAATTATCTGCCTATCTTCGTATTATCGGGTTTATAGAGGCGTAGCAAAAGAGGAAAGACAGATAAGTCCTTAGTGCTAGGTGAAATAACAGGGCTGAAATTTCTTTTATTAGATGAATCATTTCAAAAATTTGCCACTAAAAATTATATATTATGCTAATATTAATATTGAATATGTTAAAATTCGCTGATTTGTTCATCTTTAGTGCATTGTGATAAATACTATGATTTTATAAGCCAGGGGTCAGCGAACTACGGCCCGTCGCCTGTTTTCAATCCGGCCCGCGGGTTAGTATTGTATTTACGTGGAAAAATTGCAAGTAAATAAAATGGGAATGGCGCGGCCATTCTTATCTCAGACGGCACCACTGTCTTAAGGGTGTTATCAAATTGCATTTGTTTTTTTATAGCCGATCTGTTTTTTATTGTTTAATTTCATTAAATATTGTTAAATTGTCTGTATTTTTAAAGTATTTTCCGTTTGTTTATTTATTTTTGTAATTAAGTAATAGTGATTATTAGATTTCAATAATTTATTTTTTTTTAAATAAGCGTTTTTTATTTTTCTAATGTTTATAACCCTTACGCAAACTAATTACAGAATGAAAGCCACTGTCGAAGCTGTTTGGCGCGGCGGCATGCCCGTTACCATCTATAACGCAATGCCGATAGACGATTTGAGAAGTTTTGAATAATGACAGTACGTGGCGCTGCTTGTGTGTCGCTAGTTCGGGGAAGAGTGGAATACCAGTGTTGTCAGTTTTGTTTAGCGACGCGGTAATACTGTCTTTCCCTGCGCTCTGAAATATTGTGAATTTATTTATTACTACCGTTAGCGTGTCACCTTCAAGACCAAATAAGAAGAGAAAAGTTGACTTCGAATGTCGTGTTTTTAAAGCAGAATAGAATGTATATTATTTGGTTATGGAATTAAATGACAAAGTATTATGTATTGTATATAATGACATAATGGATGTACGAAAAGAGTATGTTATACTCTTTTCGTACAGCGTCATTACCAAACTAACCACGCCACACAATATTCAAATCTCACAGAAAAGGAACGATCGCTAAAATTGGAAAGTTTGAAACGGAATGCTCCATCACAACGAAATCTATTCGTAAAAATAAAAACATGATAATAAAGCAACAACTAAAGACAGTTTAATTTATTAGCCACGGAGGGGGAAACCATTTACCGACGGTGAATTAATTAAATCATATTTACATATGGCAGCCCAAGACCAAATTACATTAAACAAATTTGACCATTTTCAATGCTGTCAAAAATTTTGAATATTAGCGAAAAAACTTGCTGCGGATATATTTTTTCAACTTAAATTACTGTTACAACAGCGCTTTTCAGATCTTGATGGAAGTGCAAAAGACATTATCATTTCAAAAATTATATTACAGGAACGAATGCTTTTGACTCGTGTAGTCTCGTGACAGTACCTTGCACTGAAAATTTCTGGACAGATGTTTAAATTTTTGGTGCAGACGCCATCGAACGCCGAAAACGAGAAAAAGTGCGATCTCGAATTTCTGACGATATTCGTCGATATATTTGGAAAAATTCAACGTAGAAAAGAACGTTCTTAATGTCGATCATTTCGAGGCAGTATTCTGTAGTTAAAGGCGTTAAGATATTCTGGATAGATTTGTAAATTCTCATGCTCATTTATTTTGAATGCTTAATGGCGTTTTGAGGCCATATGGATCAAAATTTTGATATTTTATTGTAAAATTTGATTATTAGATAATGCTCACCTGACGGCTTACCAAAGTTATCGATGTCACAAACTAGTAAATTACCAAATGGGTCACGAGCTGTCTAGTATCAAGTAAATTCTTTTCACATTTTATCTGTTATCAACTGTTTTTCACTTTTGTCCGAATATTACTAACAAATATTAAATCCGACTGTCGCAACATAATTTTTTCAAGAATAAATTTTTCGTGTGTAGTTCTTAAACTAATTAATAGCAGAATTGAAAGTTCATTAATGTAAAATATTAAACGTCGTCCAAATGAAGAGTGGACACGCGTCAGAACTGGCAAACATTTATTGCGAATCTAAAAAAATGTTTGTTTAGGCAAAGATTCCAGCGCCTCACAAGCAGATCGATACCATCGCGTAGAATTCCTGTGTCTGCTAGTGAAAAATTTTTCCATTCTATCCTTCACCTTACTGTCCGACAAGAATGTTTGCCTACGAATTTGAGCAAAGCTTTCTTTGCTCAAATTGTGCGAGTGTGCGAGTTGTAGCTCGTCTGTCACTTCCGATTGTTCGTCCACAGCAGCGATTAATGATGCAGTGGAGATTAGTGTGCCTGACCTGCTTTTAGTTTATTTTGAATTGACTCGCTGCCTTGTCTGTAACTCTTGCACGAACCATTCGCTACTGTTTATTCTAAACAATGTTCGTTATAAATGTGTTTCGTTTATAGATATCGGCACTCCTATTACCTTCAGCCACTAAAAACCGAACAACCGACAACTTAGCATTAATCTGTCAATTACTGAAGATAACATCTATTCCCGCCAATACTTAATGCAGCCCGCGCTTCGCCTAAATTGAGCTTACTCACCTGTAAGGTAGCCCATCGATAGCTACTTTGCACGATCAGATATGACGTGTCCACTTTTCAGTCGAGCAATCCTGATATTATTGTGAAAATTTAACTACAGTTGTGAAGAAAGGAACGTTAGGAAGTTCTGTTTCGAATAAAACTATTTCGTGATTCTTAAATTATTCACACTTTATTCTAGCATCGGGTTACGTAAAACATCCATTTTACATTAAATCTATAAATATATTCGAAATGGGTTGATAATGATAATGATCATAATAATAATAATAAGCACAGAGCCCAAACAGTTAGGAGTTGAAAGTTGAAATTTAGTACACAGTTAGGGTACTGTACGTCACGAGAACGTTTTTTGAGACCCATCTAAACATTTTTTAATTAGTTTCGGAGGAGCGGTTTTCATTCTTGCACCCGATAAAAAACTGGTAAGTTCGGCTATATAACTATAAAGGTTATCTTACGTTTGAACTTATCACACCGAATGATCAATCTAACACGTTTAAAGAAGTCTTTATTCCTCTACAATACGGGCTTTTAAAATTTTTAAAAAATGTATTAGATAGGGCACTCGGTGTGACAAACTGTTACGTTTGATAACTTTTGTAAATCAAATACTATAGTATAATATAGTACAAGGGTGGCGAACCTATGGCACGTTGAAAAAATCAACTGGCACGTATCGTGTCATACGATAACGGTTTATCAACCATCTTTTTAAATAATCCTTTCGGTTTATCATCTGATCATCCTTTTTTTTCGATCGGCTTCTTTACATTTGTTCCATTAAAGCATACTCGTTTCAATTATTTAAATATCGTTATTCGAAGTCGAAACTTCGGCACGCATAAATATTTTAAAAGATAATTATGCTCACTATATGGCAGGCGGACACAGAAACGTTCGCCACCCCTGATATAGTAGAATGGTTAGAAGTACAGAATAATCTGATAATCTTAATCTTTGCTGTTGTTATATTTTGCCCAAGCAACGCCGGGCTAGTTAGAATAATAATACTATCGACCCCCCTATAACGTGCGTTCCTATAACAGAAATTCCTATAACGTAGCGAAAAAATTGTAGCAACATACGTATAAAGGAGCTCCTAAAACGTTGTGGCCGACTCGTTTCGCGACAAGATTGATAGAATCTGGACCAATAGTGGATGAGCAGCCGAACTACTTTCCTCCGCCCTGCACCATGCTACGGAGCGGCTAAATTGAGTTTGCTATCGTCTGTACAGTATTATATATAAATTATATATAAATTAGGTACTGTATATATAATTATATATTAACTTAATTTATTGTAACTTTATTATAATTATATATATGCTTTCTGCCGCCTGGCAACACGCTACGGAGATTTTAGGCTAGTAAGTTGAGTTTATTATCGTCTGTACAGTATGTAAATTAGGTACCGTAAGTCTAATACAGCACTAATTTTATACATTTCTTGTGAAAGAAACACTTCTTATTCAACGGCCATAAAAATTATTTATATTAATGATGTCTCCAAAGTTCAACGAAGTCTTCGCAGAAAAATAAGTTGTTAGAAATCGCGGCCGCCGTTTAATGTGCTGTTCCGCGATGAAAACCAGCTTTAAGCAACGGCGTAGTTGAACGGTACACACTCGGTAAGTAATCCTATAATTTTTTGTTTATAGCATAGTTTATACGGATTACTCCCAAAAAGTTATACGTGTTTTGGAAATGTTGAGTGGAATTAGTCTAGAATCGGTTAATTTTATAGAAGAAAACCTTTCAAACAGCCTTAGTCCGTAAACTTCACACCTATCGGGCTGCGATTGGCTCATGTATTTAATCATTCCTACAACGTAAAATTCGATTAACGTGGAACGTATCTAAGCGTTATAGGGGGGGTCTACTGTATTACTATTGCTCTTAATACTAATATTTATGCTTAAATTTTTTTCTTTAGATAGCTTATATTGTAGCGTCGAACATTTATCTTATTCATATTAAAATTAATACATTCATATTCCATTCTAAAATTTAAAAATGAATTAGTTTGTTATACGTGGTATAATTTACTTTAAGTGTAAGCAATTTATAAACTCTCTTAATTTGATTTAATAGCAGATAATATTAAGTAACCGCTAAAGTTACTAACTGGATGTTGTTCATTGATTTCTATAAGATAACAATGCTTTTTGATGAATCCTGCTTGTTTCAGTGTTTCGTTTACAAACTCCTGACTTACCGAAAGACCTAAAAATTTACAATTTTGTAGATAATAATAGGAAGCGTTCAATATTACTACCATTACTAATCCTCCATTTGGCAAGATGTAATTGTTAAAGTTTTTAACAGCCGCTTTAAAATCCTCTAATGTGGTGCAAACCCCTTCTAAGCACAAAGAGGTAAACAACGCATCAAACTTTCCGACGTCCGAGGAAATGATGTCTTTCTGCAAGACATCGCAAGGAATTACTTCTTTTATTTTTTGTCTCAATCGAAGTTTAATTTCGTTTATTCCTTCTTCGACGTTTCTGTTCAAATAAATAAATGAAATTAAATAAGTTAATTATAATAAGTATTGGGAATAAGCATATAAATTATTAAATTAAGTATGCCAACGTTATAATGTAAATCACTTTAGTAGATATCACGAAAAAAATATAACATCGACACTAATATGATTATTATGTAATTGACTTTTTTATATGTATGGCATACAAATAATGACAATTTAGAAAAAATAATGCTAATGTTTTTATACCCGGATTTGATAAAATGTTGTACATAGGGAAAGGTCAAAACTATTTTTTATTTATTCGTTGTCAATGCTGCAAAATCAACAAAGCAGTATTTATACGTGAGTTTTAAGAAAATTAAACGTTGATTTTACCTGCCCTTTGGAGCTTCGAGTTAGAGAAGTTTTACTGTACTTAATAAATTTTATTCGTAATAAATTAAATTCGTAAAACATACCCATATCCTTCAAGTAATGCTTCCATTCGCATCAAAGTATCCCAATCTTTCGGCGACGATTCGTTTTTTAACCATTCTTGAACAGCTTCACGGTTGTACTGGGAATAATCAGACAAAATAATTTCCGAGAAGTATTCACTCGGGGCTGCCATTCTGTGAACAGTCGGGCCACATCCTACGTCAAGAATTCTCTTGCCTCGAAAGGCTTCTGTTAGAATGAAAAGGACTATTTACTTTAGTTCTCAAAATGAGTCAAAACACTAAATGAATTTTTTTATTGTTTCATTAGAATTTCAATCTTAAATTCTAGATTATCCTTAAAATAAAAACATAAAAAATATCCTTGTAGTGCAATAATTAATTTAAAAAATTTCAATATAAATTTCTTAAAATTTTCGTTGAAGTATATCATTAAAATGTGTATTATTTATATTGATTTTTGTGTGACTCATTCATTACAAGAGCAAGTTTATTAAGTTTTAACGATATTTAATATAATTGTCATTTTAATAAAAAAATACCTAAAAAAAGACTGAAAATGTCTTCACTCTCGCCTTGTCCAATCACCAGGAACAACAGTCTTTCACAGCAGAGACGACCTTTCTTTAGTGGCTACGCCTCTGCTAAAAGTTCTCCGGTGACAATCCCAGAAAAATTAAAAATAAAATATTTCGTTATAAAAAAGGGCTGACGAATTTCGTCAGCCCTTTTTTCACAAACTAAATAATTGTTATTATTATATTTGAAAAATAAAATAAAAATGTTTGGCAAGTAAACAATTAATCGAAGCGTAATTTGTCTAAATCTATAAAATATCTGTTGTTTCAATAAAATTTTACTTATTATTTTGTATTTATATATAGTTATCAGTCTCGTCAGGGGACATTTGACGATATTGAAGTGGGTTTTCATAGAAATTTTAAACAAATACTGGAAATGACAAAAATAAATAGTTTATTTATTTTATTTCTAAAATAGATACGTTGAAAAAGATAAAAGAACTTGCTTTTATTATTTTTTAGAAACTTATTAGGTGATTTATTCCGTAAAGTCTTTAATTATTATTCGTTTTTACCTTTGTGGTTATATTATGACTATAATTCAATAATAGAAAGTTTTGATTTTGTGAATTTTTCTTTGTCTAATAGATTTAAGTGATTTCATTAGAGAAATATTTACCAGCGTGAATTGCTATTTAAATTTAAACTTACCATCGCGAAATATTTGATGCAGGCAAAGCGAAACAAATTCTTCTATTTCTACCATATTATTGAGAACATTTCGATAATTGATGGTGAAATTTCGATCTTTGTACACTTCGGAGAAAGCGTATTTGTCTTCAGAGACAATTTCCATTACTGCTGTTTATAATATGCACAAGCGAGTTTAAATTAAAGAGTAACTCTGCATTAAATAAATATCATTATAAGAATAGCAAATAAAATAACAATATAGAGTTATATATATAACAACAAACACGATAACTATACAATAAAATATTAAATTGATTTGTGCAATTATCTAAATATCTACTTTAATGGCTTAAGTCGATCGTGTAGCGAAAGAATCTCTCTTTTCGTAAGTTCAAATTAAATTGAAATACGATTCGAACCTACGAATTTTAAGATATAGAAAATTAATTTATAAGAGGAATACAAAGTTATGGAAAATGAGGAACGAGCGGGTATTAGGAATGGTAGATCCACACTTGATCATATTTCTGTGTTAGACAAATAATCGAGAAAAAAAGTTGCTAGAAATCAAACTCCACATTTATTATTTATTGACTTAAAAAGGCCATACGATAGTCTCTCAATTAAAAAATTATGGCAAGTATTGAATAATACAACAGGAAAATAATAAATAATATAAAAAATTATATCCTAACTCTATTGTTAAAATTAAAATAGCAACAAGATTATGTGATGGATTTCTGGTTACTAAAGGTTTACGCCAAGGTTGTTGTATTTCCCCAACATTCTCTTCCATATAGAAATATGGAAGAGAAAATGTAGTGGTATGGGTCTAATGGTCGGAGACAATACTGTATATACATTATTATTTATTAGTTATAGCTGACGATTATGATGATTTAACATATATGACAAGAAAGCTGAAAGAAGAATACAATAACTGGGGACTAAATATAAATATGGGAAAAACTAATTATATTGTAATTGGAACTGAAGATGTACGTAATTTAGTTTCGGAGGAAAATGGAAAAATTGAACTCATTAAAAGATGTGAGGAATTTAAATATTTAGGAACAAAAATTACTGATGGTCGGATGAAAATTGAAATTAGGAACAAAATTATGAAAGGAAGATCTATGATAAGAATGCTAAATGGAATCTTATGGCATAAACAAATGTTTAAAACAACAAAAATAAACATACACATATAAACCATTAGTTTTAAGTGTGATAACATACGGAGCAGAAGTGTGGGTATTAAATTCAAAATTTAAATCTAAATTAGAAACAGAAATGGACTTTTTGAGAAGATCCGCTCGATGTCCATAACTAGATAAAGTAAGAAATGAAAAAATTAGGAGAAAAAATGAATTATCAAAACTCTATAGTCGATTATATCCATAACAAATAATATGGCTATGTTCGGAGGATGGAAGAAAATATACTATCACAACAGATATTGAAATACCCACGGTTCTTTTTAGGTGATGTTTGAAGGACTCGACTCCCGCTTCCCATAGCCCACCGAAATTGGGTGATATGAACTTTCAAGTGACTTTCTCGCTGGTGAGATAATCAGCTATACTGTCAGGGGGTTCTCTTACGTGGCTATGTAGGCATTTCAACTCCGCACTGGCAACCACAAAATTTGTGGCATTATCTGTCCAAATGCACTTTTACCCCTTCTGCTGAAAAATTTTTTCAAGGTTGCTATCATTGCTTCGGTTGCTAAGTTGGTAACTACTTCGAGGTGAATTGCCTTAGTCACAAGACAAACGAAGATTGCAACGTAGCACTTGTGACAGGTGCCCTTTCTTTGTCTTTTATATTTAATAAAGAAAGGGCCACAAAAATCCATCCCTACATGTTTAAAGGGGGGCTTGGAGTGACTCACTCCGAAAAGAGATTTTTTAGGATTTCTTCCATGCCTTTGAGTTTATTTCTAAAGCAAACAATATACTTATGTACTACCCTTCTAGCCAGGTTTCTTCCATTTAAAAACCAGAATTATTGTCTGAGGAGGTAATGTCTGCGCACCAACATGCAAATTTCTCAGATGATAATATCTCATAATTAAGTGGGTTAACTTGTTATTTTTAGGCATCAGAACTATAAATTGCCCATCCTACCGCCGACTCTCATTAGGCTTTGTTTATCTGGGAAAGGATGTAATCTGCTTAAATTGATTATACGAGTTTTTATTGTTATAATAAATAAACGTATACGTAATGTAAGAAAAATAAATATTTCTAAGCAAAACTACATACACTGGGTTATTTCATTTAAAATAAAATTTTCTTTAAATTGAAAATCATCTACGATTGTTCATATTTATTTCAGATTATTTTAACTTAGAAATAGCAGGACATTGGTCAGGTTTCTAAAGACAAATATCGTGCCACTTTTAAATGCAAACTAAAATTTAATTTCAAATTTTTTTCTTATGTAAATGAACATTTAACTTAAATAACTATTGTTGTGACCCGCTGCTATGTTAAAAAACAACAATACCGTTTTATTTAATTCCCATAAAATAGAAACAAAAACAATTAGATTAAGTGATAAGTAATATTGCGATAGAATGTTTACAAACACAATTTTAAATCACGTGATTTTTTCCGCGAAAATTTTCGCTGCAGAAATTTAATTATGGGTTCAAGTGTGCCGTGAGATAAATAAAAGGTTGAAAAACACTGTATAAGAGACTTATTTTGAAAGATAGAAATAGTCTATCACTTCGTTATGTTTTAATAACAAGTAAAATTACTATAAAATTAAACGTTTTATAAGCCTAGATAAAACTTATAGCATCAGAAATGCTGTCAATAACGAAAACAATAAGTGAGCTTTAATGGACAGGCATGGAATAATTTTTAGTTTTAAATTTAGAAATCCAGACAGATAGAGAACTGATAATACGTTTTAAGGAACATCTCAAAACAATTCGTCTAATTACCCACAATATCATGTTTTTCGGCACGTTAATAATTCTACAGGTAATACAGTAAGAATAGCCGAAATTCGTTATGTAGAGCATATATCACCAATTAGAAATGTGCGAGGTGCAGCCTCCTATTACAGCGATATTTTATATTAAATATAGTTATCACTGTTATATAGTAAATGACACCGTTAAAGTTTACAATTTTGTATGGTAAGAATGCGAATGCGCATAAAAGAAATAAAAGATGATACATTGTAATCGTGGATGAATGTTATGGCTCATGCTCTGGTGTGATCGATGAAAGCGTTTCATTGCAAGATGGATCGGAAAGCTAAAGTTGAATACGTTAGCGACAATATATTATAAATTTTTATTTTTTAAGAAATTTTGACATAATTGTAGTTTTTTCATTGTATTGTATAGACCAGTGGTTCCCAAAGTGGGCGCTTCCGCAAACGCAACCACTAGATTTACTCACCGCTGAGGTCGGTTAGTGGATCCAGGGAAGCGAAAAGAAGTGGGCTGCACTGGATGCAGGGTTCCGAACGGTAACCGTAGGCAAAGATTGGGATTACTGACAACCTTTTCCTTTCCTCTTTTAAAACGAATAAGAAGAAACATTGCGTTTAATGGCTTTCAAATGTGAAGAACAATATACTGTAAGAACATAAAGTGTGAATTTCGTAGAAATGTTTTTTTAAGAATATTTCTAAGCTTTCCTCAACAAGGAAAAAAATGGATTAGAGGGTGTTGAGAATAACTTTTTGAACCAAGGGGGCGACGGGTCGAAAAAGTTTGGGAATCATTGGTATAGACCAGTGTTTCTCAACGGGGGCGATATCGCTCCATGTGGGCGTTTCTCCATGTTGAGGAGGCGATTAGTAACAATTTATATTTTGGGGCGAAAAACAATTTTCTGGGCGATATAGTAGAACATTATATTAAGAATAATTAGATATTTTATTCGTTATATCGTACAATATAACGAATAACAATATACAATAGTTAAACAAATAACATTATACTAGTCACTAGTCTATTCAATGCAGTACGAATTTGGCGTTAGCCTTGGCCCTCGGCATCGGAATTTTGAAGTGAAGGGGGAGACGATTTGTTAGAGGTTGAGAAAAACTGGTATAGACCAACAATGTAGAACGACGTTGTGATGTAAAAAAGTGAATCTCCAAAACGAGGGTTACGCTCACGGAAAAGTGTGTTTTTGTTAATGAATCTGTAACCTTTAGGTTTCTCGTCATTTATAGATTTGTAAACAATGTTAAGATTGAAATCTAATACATGAAAATCCCGTAAGCATAAAAATAAAACTTTATAGTAGCAGCAAAAAAAGGATGATAATATTACACGTAACAGCGTATAAAATTTTTTTGTGTGAAGGTTTATTATAAGTTGTACTCATGTAATTATTATCAGGTCAGTCCATAAATTCGTGCGCATTTTTATCTACAAAAAAAGCAACAAAAAATTTTAATTAAATCTTATTTCAATCTATAATGTATTCACCATTATTTTATACAATTTCTTCCCATCTTGATGGTAGCTTTTTAATCCCGTCTTTGTAAAATGATTTCGATTTTGAAACAAAATATTCAGAAATAGCCTTTTTTACATTGTTCTCATTAGGGTTTCTGAAACGGGATTCCGGGATCCCGGTTGTTTTTTTAACCCGGGAAATATCCCGGGAAATTTTTCTTATCCCGGGAGATCCCGCAAATTTCTTAAAAATTCACTTTTTTTCTTATTTTGTGTTAAGGTTGAGGAGTTTTGCAAATAGAAAGCATAATTAACTCATTCACTGTCAGAATACATTTGTATTTATTAATTTTAAACCTACCTATTAGTTTTTTTAAATTTTTGCTCGTTATAGCATGTCACAAATGGTCAA
Organism: Centruroides sculpturatus; assembly: GCF_000671375.1. NCBI lineage: Eukaryota > Metazoa > Arthropoda > Arachnida > Scorpiones > Buthidae > Centruroides > Centruroides sculpturatus. The sequence goes on along the minus strand of NW_019386734.1, from coordinate 3,196 downwards.
TAATCAATATACTGTATAGCTTATTTGTGGCATGACTATAAAAATTCTTTACTTGTCGGAACCTGTAATATCTGGAATAATTGTGCTTACGCTGTCTTGAGTTTTAACCATGCCCAGTAGCTTCAATAAATGCCTGACGCCAGATTGTGCAAATTGGGCAAGGATACAAACGAGTACAAAGTCTGCAAGTAT
>NW_019386734.1:0-1123 GCF_000671375.1 Centruroides sculpturatus | reverse complement strand
GAACAGTATTTAATTTTTTGGCTGCATTTGTAGCATTCTCATCACTTAAAAATAAAAAGTATAAAACATGTCTCTTATATTCATCTGTTACTTCCATTTTAACGAAAATAAACAACTGAAATGTTCCCAATTCTGAACAGTATTATATGAATGAGATCCAATTTAACACTTCAGTGTAAAAAGTATCACATTAGACTGGCATTTTTAACAGCAAAACAAGGTCATAAAATACGCACGAACTTATGGACTGACCTAATACATTTAGCACTGACTAAGCTCAATAACAGAAGAAAATATGTAATCGTTTACGGGCTTTCCTCGGAAATGCGAAATTTTCAATTATTTTTGAGCTTATTATAAGTAACAGTCGGTTCTATTGATCAAACCTTACCGAGATTTTTGTAGAACCATTCCTCAAGAATCAGTACAGTACAATTATGATATAAAATTTATTTAAATCAAAGTGGCACTTACGCGGTTTTCCTGTTTCTACAATGTATAAATCTATTTATAACATTTAATAATAGCCTACACTAAAAATGAAATAAAGCTTATGCACAAAATAAGAATAAATAAGAATTAGGCTATGTTTTTATATAAGATTTACAAAATATATCAACTTTTTCAAAATATAGGCCTAAATTAATTTTAAATTACGCGTTAAGAATTCACGAACTGAGATATCTCTAATTTATATTTAATAGATTTATATAAAAATTATAACTAATTTTGTTTTATTATTAAAGGATTTTCAACTTACTTACGACTCGATAAATGTTATCGAACTTTTCTCGATAAAAAATGAAGTAAACTCTTTATAAACAATATAGAAATATTATCTAATCAATATTATGTGATTTCGACTTAAATCAACCTTCAATAATTATCTGTTTATCTTTATATTATCAGATTTATAGAAGAGTTCAATCAGATAAAATACAGTAATACCCCGAACTTACGCGATAGGTGGGACTGAGCGGTAACTGCGTAAGTCGAATTCGCGTAAGTCGGGGTATAATTTCGCATATAAATACATACAAATAATTTTTAATTGGGGCCGGAGACTAAAGAAAACAATAATTTACAAAAAAAATGTTTAATAAAATCTTAGATAATACATATG
>NW_019386733.1:34344-35699 GCF_000671375.1 Centruroides sculpturatus | reverse complement strand
CAGACTAATTAGAGAACTTTTACGTCCAGTCAAACGGACTATTTTCAATTTGATTAATTTTCTGGAACGTTTACAATCGTTGTATAATCGAACAAAATCGAATTCGAATTCGAATATTGTTCGAATTTAATTCGAACAAATTCGTACAAAACATTCGAAATAGAAAGCCACTTTCAATCACTTTCAAGCCCATATCTACCGCACCCTTATAGCTATCGAGACGCAACCACCCCTATGCACGAATGGAGACTTGGGATTACCACCACATACAAACACTATTCACGTGCGATGTGTAATTTTGGCAAAAAAGTGAAATATAGGGACATACATGTCAATTTTTATCTATATCTAAATATATAAAATTGCTTGTCCTGACTGACTGACTGACTGACTGAATGAATGACTCACTGACTAATTCATCATCACCCAGAGCAAACCGCTTAACCTAAAGAGGTGAAATTTGGTACACAGTTAGGGTACGTCATNCCTTATAGCTATCAAGACGCAACCACCCCTATGCACGAATGGAGACTTGGGATTACCACCACATACAAACACTATTCACGTGCGATGTGTAATTATGGCAAAAAAGTGAAATATAGGGACATACATGTCAATTTTTATCTATATCTAAATATATAAAATTGCTTGTCCTGACTGACTGACTGACTGACTGAATGAATGACTCACTGACTAATTCATCATCACCCAGAGCAAACCGCTTAACCTAAAGAGGTGAAATTTGGTACACAGTTAGGGTACGTCATGGAAACGCACACTAAGAAGGGATTTTTCGAAATTCCCTCGCGGGGGGAGAGGAAGAGCATTAAGGCTTAATCGGAACAATGGTTTCTACTGTACTATTTTAGATGCGATTTTTTGTTTTATATGCGTTTTAGTAGGGTACGCCATGAGAGTGGACACTAAGAAGGGATTTTTCGAAATTCTCCCGCGTGGGGAGAGGGAGAGGATTAAGGCTTAACCAGAAGAACGGCTCTTACTGTACTATTTTAGATGCAATTTTTTGTTTTCAACTACGTTTAATTTTCATTGAGTACTTAAGTGTATTAAATTGATAACATTTCAGACATTGTTATAAATATTTTTATCTATTTCGATTTTAAAAATGTTCGAAGCGTTTTAAATTCGAATTTGTTATTGCATATTGTTTCGATTACAGAACGATTGTAAACGTTTCAGAAAATTGATCAAATTGAAAATAGTTCGTTTGATTCTCGGCAATTCTCTTCAGCGGTAGGTGTTATATAACAATTACTATGGTTATTGAAATATTGAATGTAAATGGGGTTTGCTTGCAAAACCTCCGCGGACGAAGTCGCGGGTAACAGCTAGTA
>NW_019386733.1:0-33174 GCF_000671375.1 Centruroides sculpturatus | reverse complement strand
TTGTTATATAACATATGCTGAGAATGATGAGAATTGCCGAGAATCAAACGAACTGTTTTCAATTTGATCAATTTTCTGGAACGTTTACAATCGTTCTATAATCGAACCAATATGCAATAACAAATTCGAATTCAAAACGGTTCGAACATTTCGTTTAAAAATCGAAATATATATAAAAATATTTATAACTATGTCTGAAATGTTATCAATTTAATACACCTAAGTACTCAATGAAGACTAAACATAGTTAAAAACAAAAAATCGCATCTAAAATAGTACAGTAGAAGCCATTCTTCAGGTTAAGCCTTGATTTTCTCCCCTCTCCCCCCCGCGGGGGAAATTTCGCAAAAATTTCTTCTTAGTGTGCTTGCAAAACCCAAATGGTTAGAAGTTAAAAGTTGAAATTTAATACACAATTAGGGTACGCAAAGAGAATGAACATTGAGAACTGATTTTTAGAAATTCTGTTCAGCGGGAAAGAATAAATTAATAATAATAATAACGATTATAATAAGTGCAGAGCCCAAACAGTTAAAAGTTGAAAGCTGAAATTTATCAAATAGTTAAGGTACTCGATAACAATGCACACTAAGTACAAATTTTTGGAAATTCAATTTTGCTATTTAAAATGAATTGATGAAAAATAAGTGCAGAGCCCAAACAGTTAAAAGTTGAAAGCTGAAATTTATCAAATAGTTAAGGTACTCGATAACAATGCACACTAAGTACAAATTTTTGGAAATTCAATTTTGCTATTTAAAATGAATTGATGAAAAATCAAGTAAAACCGTATTTGGGACAAGACTATGTCTCGGAGACAGAATCACTTTGATGCTCAAGGCAGGTCTCGTTCTCATTCTTCTATCTTCTTTGATATCGCTGCCTTTGGGCGCGATCGTTCAAACTTCGCCGTCCACGATGCATCTTCGATGAAATTAACCTATCTAATTTCAAAATTTCTCTCCGTTGCGTGTCGGCCCGGGTTGAATTTTTGTCGATGCGTAACGAAAAGTTTCCGTTTTTGAAAAAAATAATCGTGGCTATTGTATCGTCCGAAATTATTTTTTTTTAATTTGCACTAACAATATACAGTTTAACCCGATTATAATGTCATCGAATGTAACGACAACCTTAATATAACGTCAAATTTTTATCGGTCCTACGATTTTACTATACTAGATAATGTTAAAAAACCCCACTTGTAATGACATAAAACCGTTTTAACGTCATATTTGAAGCACTCCCAAATTTACGAAATTAGATTACAAATTTTATTTAACATAGAAGAAACTACGTGTTCGGTCCTAATATCAGAATTCACTTCTTAAAATAACTATGGGTGGTGCTCTGCCCTACATGACTTCGGTGGGGTGAGGTGGCTGTTTTGCCTGTTTGTAGAAGAGGGTCGCCATTTTGTATTTTATTTTGACTCGATTCTCGATTCCTTGACTACTTATGAGTGTGGACATTTTTATGCGCAAATGGTTTAGGCACCTAATGCTCTGCGCCAAATATCAACTCTCGACCTGTACTCCTTCATATCTCTATGCTGGTAAGAACATCGGGAAGTACGATTTTATAAACAAGACATAGTCTTGTCAATAAACACGATAATACGCCGAGACCAAGCAATTAATAGTTAAAAGCTGAAATTTGGGATAGAGTTTGGGTGCGCCATGAAAATACACACTAAGAAGAAAGTTTTGGAAATTTTTCCTCACAGGGGAGAGTGATAAGGGTCACTCTGAAGGACTCAGCTTCTGCTGTACTGTTTTAGATGCGGTTTTTGCGTTTTTGTGGGAAATTAAACATGTTTTTAGACCCATCTAAAAATTTTCTAATTACTCTCGAAAAAGGGGAGGACCTAATTCTTGCATCCGGTGAAAACAGATAAAATCGGTTATAATCTAACACTCTTCATCTTNATCCATTATATTTTATTATTAAATTTTTTTTTATTTTTAATTATTATAAAATGGCGAAAAGCTTACTTGACGATTTTCCACGTTATGAGCATTTAAAATTTATTTACAAAACACATCTCTATCCTTTTCAGGATAGGATGTATTTTGAAAAAAAAAAAATTGTAAATGCTCCTAACGAAAAAAATCGTCGTTAAAATTATATAAAGGTAGACCCTACTCGAAATATAACACACAACTCTTTTATCACCCCTCTTCCTTAATAACCTTTGACCATCAAAATTTAATAACAACAATCCCCTAGTACATAAACTTTCCTCAAAGAATTCAGAAATTTTTGAAAAAAAATACAAGAGTTCTTAGGCTAAATAGGGTAAACCAAATTCTCCCTCACACACTCACACACACAACTACATACAAATATGTATACGTACAATAAAAAAGCGAATTCTCTGTATTTCTCTATGTTTCAAAGTCTTCTACGTCAAAAGTGAAAAAATTTTCGGGGAAGACAGTTTTTGATCGCCATACTTTCCCTCTGTTATATGTAAGAAAGCCGGGAAAGTAATAGAAAATGTTATGTGAATGAAAATTATATTATTATATCTAATTTATTAAATATTATCAGATGTGCTCGCCCATCAACGCGGAGCACATGTGATAACGAAGATTAAGATTATTAGATTACAAACGATCTTACCCGCTTTTATTAAATGCAAGAATTAGGTTCTCCTATTCCAAGGCTAATTAGAGAATTTTTAGATGAGTCTATGAATATTTCGATTCCCTGCAAAAACTTAAAAAACCGCGTCTAAAATAGTACAGTAAATACAGCGGTTTTTGGCGTGATCATTAACCCTCTTCCTCGCCTCTGCAAATAAAAATTTTTCCAAAAGTTCCTTCTTAGTGTGCATTCGCATGGCATATCCTAAAGGTTAGAATATACAAATGCGAGCGAGCGAATTTTCCGAGCGAGCGAGAATATGTGGCGAAAAGAGGCGAGACCGAATAAATATCAAAACCTGTCAGATATGTGCGAGAACCAGAAATTCGCTCTCGCCAGCGTTATTTCTCGCTTCTCGTTTGTGCATGTTTTTTTTTTTTTTTGCGAAAATTAATCGCTCGTAACCTCTCGCTCGCTCTAAATTCGCGTCTGCATAGCCGTACCCTAACTTTGTATAAAGTTTCACTTTTCAATTATTAACCGTTTCCGTTTATTATTAACGTTATTATTATTATCAACTCATCCTTCCTTGCGAAGTGAAATTTCCAAACACCTTTCTAATGTGCATTCTCGTAGGCATACTGTAACTGTGTATTAAATTTTAGCTTTTGACTCCTAACCATTTGGGCTCTGTGCTAATTATTTTCGTTCTTATCATTATCAGCTTATTCTCCTTAGCGGGATGGAACTTCTATCGCAGGGAGAAATTTCTAAACTTTCCTTTTTAGTGTGCATTTTCATTGCGTGCCCTAATTGCGCATTAAATTTCAATTTTCAACTCCTAACCGTTTGGGCTTTGCGCTTATTATTATTACTATTATTATTATTAACCCATCTGGATTATATTATAAAATTGAATAGAATATTATTATTCTAGAAAATCCTTGTTAGAGTTATAATATCTATAAGCTTCATCTGTTAAATAAAATTTTATAATAAGTTTGTACATTTTCAAATACCGCGTATTATAAAATAAATAAATATAGAAATATATTTATATTTGAAATATACAGCGATTCAAAAGTCACAGAAATTTTAAAAAATTAATAATTCACAAACTATTTACAGTAAGATGATGCTGTTTTTACAGAAATGCTTAGAAAGAAGCGGAATTTTTTCAGGTGTAATAAAAATTTTAGTACCAAAATAGTTACATTTTTTGCCGTAGATGGCGCCTAATAACATTACATAATTTGTGTAGTTGTGACTAGAACTTACACTAAGAACATTTTTATTTTTTTATTCTTATTTTAACAAATTTACAAATGCTACAGCGCCATCTATGGCAAGAAATGTAACTATTTTGGTACTAAAATTTTTATTACACCTAAAAAAATTCCGCTTGTTTCTAAGCATTTCTGTGTAAACCGCATCATCTTACTGTAAATAGTTTGGGAATTATTAATTTTTTAAAAATTTCTGTGACTTTTGAATCACGCTGAATATTTCAAACACAGTACAAATATATTTCTATATTTATTTATATTCTAATACGCGGTATCCAAAAATGTTCAAACTTTTTATAAAACTAGTCATTACCCGCGACTTCGCCCGCGCGGATTTTGCAAGCAAACCCCATTTGTATTCAGTATTTCAACAACCATAATAATTGTTATATAACACCTACCGCTGAGAATGATGAGAATTGCAGAGAATCAAACGAGCTGTTTTCAATTTGATCAATTTTCTGAAACGTTTACAATCGTTCTATAATCGAACTAATATGAAATAACAAATTCCAATATAAAGCGGTTCGAACATTTGGTTAAAAAATCGAAATATATAAAAATATTTATAACAATGTCTGAGATGTTATCAATTTAATACACCTAAGTACTTAATGAAGACTAAATGTAGTTGAAAACAAAAAATCGCATCTAAAATAGTACAGTATAAGCCATTCTTCAGGTTAAGCCTTGATTTTCTCTCTCTCCCCCCGCGGGGAAAATTTCGAAAAATCCCTTCTTAGTGTGCGTGCAAAGCCCAAACAATTAGAAGTTAAAAGTTGAAATTTAATACACAATTAGGGTACGCAAAGAGAATGAACATTGAGAAGTGATTTTTAGAAATTCTGTTCAGCGGGAAAGAATAAATTAATAATAATAATAACGATTATAATAAGTGCAGAGCCCAAACAGTTAAAAGTTGAAAGCTGAAATTTATCAAATAGTTAAGTTACGCGATAACAATGCACACTAAGTAGGAATTTTTGGAAATTCAATTTCGCAAATAAAAATGAATTGATGAAAAAACAAGTAAAACGGCAAAACCGTATTTGGGACAAGACTATGTCTCGGAGACAGAATCACTTTGATGCTCAAGGCAGGTCTCGTTCTCATTCTCCTATCTTCTTTGATATCTCTGCTTTTGGGCGCGATCGTTCGAACTTCGCCGGCCACAACAACGAGAACGTCCACGATGCATCTTCGATGAAATTAACCTATCTAATTTCAAAATTTCTATCCGTTGCGTGTCGGCCCGGTTTGAATTTTTGTCGATGCGTAACGAAAAGTTCCCGCTTTTGAAAAAAATAATCGTGGCTACTGTATCGTCCGAAATTATTTTTTTAATTTGCACTAACAATATACAGTTTAATCCGATTATAATGTCATCGAATGTAACGACAACCTTAATATAACGTCAAATTTTTATCGGTCTTACGATTTTACTATACTAGATAATGTTAAAAAACCCCACTTGTAATGACATAAAACTGTTTCAACGTTATATTTGAAGCACACCCAAATTTACAAAATTACATTACAAATTTTATTTAACATAGAAGAACTACATGTTCGGTCCTAAGGTCAGAGTTCACTTCTTAGAATGACTGTGGGTGGTACTCTGCCCTACCTGACTTCGGTGGGGTGAGGTGGCTGTTTTGCGTGTTTGTAGAAGAGGGTCGCCATTTTGTATTTTATTTTCACTCGATTTTCGATCCCTTACTACCTACGAGTCTGAATTTTTTTATGAGCAAATGATTTGAGCACCTAATACTCTGTGCCAAATATCAACTCTCGACATGTACTTTTTCATATCTCTATGCTGGTAAGAACATCGGGCAGTACGATTTTATAAACAAGACATAGTCTTGTCAATAAATACGATAATGCGCTGAGACCAAACAATTAATAGTTAAAAGCTGAAATTTGGGACACAGTTTGGGTACGCTATGGAAATACACACTAAGAAGGAAGTTTTGGAAATTTTTCCTCACAGGGGAGAGCGATAAGGATCACTCTGAAGGACTCAGCTTCTGGTGTACTGTTTTAGATGCGGTTTTTGCGTTTTTGTGGGAAATTAAACATGTTTTTAGACCCATCTAAAAATTTTCTAATTACTCTCGAAAAAGGGGAGGACCTAATTCTTGCATCCGGTGAAAACAGATAAAATCGGTTATAATCTAACACTCTTCATCTTCCCTATCGTTACTTTTTCTTCTAGCAACGCCGGGATGATCTGCTAGTAAGTTTATAATACTTAAAAACGTTATATATTTATGAATTATACATTATAGAAGAAAATGGATAAAGACTACGTGTGGAAAATTTCTGGTCACGATGTAAATATTTTTTCATTTTTACACAATTTATTATTTTTTTCCTTTGTAAATCAATTCTATAATGATTACAGCATCCCCAAGCGATGAGATTTACAGAATCGAAAAAACAAATAACTCACACTTGGTTTTTTGATATCATTAAAATCTTACAAGAACAGTTAAAATTTAGGTAAGTTTGCAATTTGTGGTAAAATCTATAGGTAAAAACCATTTAAACATTTTTAATAAAACAAAAAGAAAATACATGAAATAAAATATAAAGTTAAATGTAATGTAAATGACTCTCACATTTGAATAAAAGTGATTTCATGTAGATATGAAGTTGTTCATCCAATACCTTTAAAAGCCGGCACAAGAGAAGAAGATGGCTCTTATTCTGGAATGATTGGCCAAATTGTGAATAAGGTAACTTCAGTTGTTTTGTAGCGTGCTTTGATGTAAATGCAAATGTCTTTCCTTAAATTGCAATTTTTCCAGATTCAAAATAGAATTAAATTATGAAAGGTGATTATTGATAAAGTATTGAAATTTATGAAATTATAAAATGATTAGCTTTAGTCACTTCATTGACAATATTTTTTAAGAATAGTCTTAATAAATTAAAATAAGCAGTTGTTATTAATTATGTTACGTCAGAGTGTAGTGTAGTCACCTATACATATAATACATCACTGCAATGCATTTAGACACGCATTTTTAAATTTTACATTTTCTACTTCTTTAACAATTTTCAAAATGAGGATCGTATTGGGGATCGTTTTTAATAAAACAAACAGAAAATACATGAAATAAAATATAAAAGTAAATGTAATGTAAATGACTCTCACATTTGAATAAAAGTGATTTCATGTATTAATAGATATGAAGTTGATCATCCAATACCTTTAAGAGCCATCAGAAGAGAAGATGGCTCTTATTCTGGTCACTTTTAAAACGTCGTAAAGTCCTTTTGTTATCAGATTAAATTGATAGTCGAAGATAAAAGCAAATGTAAATAATTACTCTAACTTTTTCTGTTGTTGAAAGTGAGACGAGTAAAGTAAAACACGAAACTTGAGAAAACTTCAAATAGAAAAGTAGTGAGATCCAAACAAATTTTTCCAAATTTGACGGTATTAATAAAGTGCTTATTAATTATGTTCTTTGTTGCAAGTAAAGCTGAAGTAGTAGGAATATTAAAAACAGGAATAGGAACTTTATTAAAAACAGGAATAATAAATGTGGTGTAGTGATGTCCCGAGATGAGGTTTATGGAATAGGATAAGAAGGATTTTTAGCAGAGTTTAGAAGAGATATTACAGAAAATGGAAATAGAGGAAATCATTATACTATAGTTAGAAATTGAAATAAGCATGTAGAAAAAGGAGCAAAACGTGCAGAGACAATATATGATGGCATGAAATATGGAGAGAGAAATGAGGAAAAAGTGAGGGTAATAAAAGTATGACGGGCACATAACTTAAAACTGTGAACATATGGTTTACCAAGAGAGAACATGTGATGACATATACGAGTGGAAAAGGTCTAGTCAGCTAGATTATTTCTCAAAATATCAAATAAGGATAGTAGCAAAGTCAAAGAATATAAGCTGTATGCAGAAGAGGGTGTAGTTAAACAACACAGATTTGTTGTTATTGACATTACATAAAAAGAGAAATATAATAAAAAAGAATATACAATATCAGCCAAGACTCAAGACCTAGAAACTAGGAGCGTAAAATATTGACAAATTCTAGCAGATATCAAAGAGGAAGATGGAGGTAATGCGGAGACAGGAGGACAGTGAGATTAGTGAAGAGAGGGTTAAGTTGGCAAATATCATGAGAGAAACTAGAGGAGATATCTGGCAAAACAATGAAAGGAAGAAAGTAGTGGAGAGAGACTTAGTTGTAGAATGTCTTTAGTGGAGGTAGAGCATTCAGTACAGCAGAAGAAAGAAACTTTCAAATTTTTGAAAAAAGAAGAGGTCAAGCTGATAAATATAGATACTGTATAAGGAGTACAAAAAGATAATTAAAAGAGCAATAAGATAGACAAAACAGTAAATGAGAGAATCAGTACCAGATACTGGAAATTGAAGGAGAAACAAAATCTATCTACAGAATAGGAAGGAATGGAAAAAAAGCAATGAGATATATTCTGGATATGAATGCACTGACGAATGATGAAAGAATCTTGTTGACACAAGTAGATTAGATAATAAGAAAAGGGGAAAAGTATTTCAATAAACTCCTAAATGAGAAAAGAGAGTGAGGAACATTGAAAGACACAGATAAAAACCTAAAGCAAATATAGGATTTAACTAGAAATGAAATAGAAAATGCGATTAGGACTATGAAAAGTGAAAAGACTGGACGACCCTCAGAAGTTGTGATAAAGATGGTTAAAGCAATAGGTCCGGATGGAAAAAGTAAATATTTGACATAATGAAAAGATCATGGAGAAAAGAAAAAATTCCAAACGAGTGGAAAAGAAGTGATATTGTGCCAATATCTTTAAACAGAAAGAAGACCCATTAATATGTGATAACTACAGAGAAATACAACTCTTAGAATATTCATTTAAGATTTTTCAAATGACTGTAGAAGATAGATTAAGAAAGATGATAGAACTGATGAACAACAGTTTGGTTTTGTAAAAGGCAGAACAACAATTGATGCACTATAACAAGAAAATTTAAGTAGAAATAACTAGAAGGAAATAAGAAAGTATAATTAGCCTTTGTAGATCTAGAGAAAGCATGTGATAGAGTGCCCGGTCTAAGAAAGAAGGAGTTTCAGAGAAGCTAGTCAGGATAATTAAGGAAATGTATAAAGACACAATGACCAAAAGCTTTAGAATAAAATAGGAGGGTTTTCCGACTGTCGAGTGAGGAGGCGCGATGAGCCCGTCGATAGGGTTTTCGGTTTTTCCGATAATAACAGGTTGACATGTTAACAAATAACAAACAATTTAATAAGAAAAAACACAATGAATACGTTAAACTAATATACTAGGTCACATACAGGCATAAGCATTATTTCTTCCGGTACTATTCCTAAAGACTTAAAATATAACAGCTATAAACTAAATACTTACATCTAATTCGACCGAGAGAGAGAGAGTTTACAATTCTCTAAATTAAATATCTCTATTGGCCCTATGTCCCTGCATTAGACATCCGGCGACGGTTTTACTAAAGTGATTCATATTGTTGTGCTCTCGATCTATCCCTGGTATGGCCGAAGCAGGCCGTAAGACTTTGACGACTGGGCCGGATTGTTGATACTTTCTTGCCAGGTGTCCTCACTTTTTTACCATATAAAGAAACAAATTCGAAGTATCTTGATGTCATCGATAAAGTGTTGTCACCAGGGCTGTGGAGTCGGAGTCGGAGTCGGAGTCGGATGGAAAGGAAAAGTCAGAGTCGGAGTCGGAGTTGGAGTCGCTAGATTTTTACGCGACTCCACAGCCCTGGCAGGACTGTGAAGTCGGAGTCGGAGTCGTGGAGTTTTGGTGTTTTAACCGGAGTCGGAGTCGGAGTCGGATTGGTAAGGAAAAGTCGGAATCGGTGTCGGAGTTGGAGTCAGTAGATTTTTACGCGACTCCACAGCCCTGATTGTGACCCTGATGTTGCCTCATACTTTCACCGATTTTGACGTTTTTCCCCATTAATAACCATATGTTCGGATTTATTCTCGAAACTTATTCAAAACAATGTTAAAGATTGTCATTTGTAAGGTTATTTGATTGTCTTTATCTATCCGATCTGAGGTAAACGGAATGGCCAGGTGGTGGAAAAGAAAGTGATTTTTCCACTTTGTAATTAACTGCGTATTAATTTTTAATCCATTAATTTAATTAACTAATCGCGCTCGAAAATTCACTATCTCAAAATTTAAGCAATTAATTTTAATTACAAGTAGACAAATCTTAAATGGTGAGATGTAAGAATACAATACAAAAATTCTTAAATAAAACATTTAACAATTAAAATAAAGAATATTAACGTAAAAAATTTAATAAAAACTTTTTACAATTAAAAATATTACACAATTTAAGTAACTGAAATTCTTTTAATAAATCAAGCGTTTAGTAATTTTGTAAGTTTAAAATGTTTTCAGCTTATTTATTTACTTAAACATAAAGACTAAATATAAATATTCGATTAGATTTATTTATGATAAATAATAAATTTATACTTAATATTTCTGTGTAGGACGCTGATATGACTGGCTTTCCTGTATTTCTTAGAAGCTATATGTCAGATTACCCTCCAGTTATATTGGTGAATCCTATTAAATTTTTGGTTGCAGAAAGAAAGATGAAATCTGACTGGAAAAGTATTACTCGACCTTTCTCTCTCGAGGTATATTCTAACAATATATTTCAAAATTCAGCTTAATATTCAAAAATATCAAGGTGTATCATTTCATAAAACACAGTGTCATATTCCAGTATAATCAAAAGAAATTGTCATCGAGATTATCCTTGATTATACGAATTTTTAAGGAATTTAACAAAATACTATCGCTAAAGCAAACGGTCATATTTCGTGAAGTAAGAATATTTATGTGATATTACGCAACTTTATTAATGTTTATGCTTCCAGTTTCAGTGAAATCCCAGTGCAAACACTGACATTTTGCCAATTTCTGCGTGGCATTTCAATTATAATATCACCAACATCATGGAATATTATAAGAAATACCTACGAATTGTATACTTTTATTTCATCACGTAGCTATTATATGTTCTGTCTTTAAATAACTAATTTTTACATTTTTTCAAAACGTCTTTTTTTACGCTGGGTGTACTACAGCAGTGTTTTAGAACCTTCTTGAATATGTTTACAAGTTAGAAAATTTACAATACAAAATTTAAAATACCCTTTACAAGTTAGAAAATTTTGGCGCCCCCCAAAGCCATAGTAAAACTATGTCAGTGATTTTAAAAACTACGTATTTAATTTTCTTTCTGTTGAGACCTAAATATCGATCGAAAAACCAATTGTACTGGGCAAAGAAGTCACAAGAGCACTGCAAATAGGGGGCTCTTGCGACTTTGCATAGTAAAATTTGCTATTTGCTGGGCTGGAGGCGAGTGCGCCTCGCTCCGCCCGCGCAGTAACGTATGCTCGCTTTCTTTTGTTTCCGTCAGTTGTCCGAGTGCGCCAACAAGTACAGACGTGATTGTATTGTCTTTGCGCTTTGCTCCGCACGAGCATAAAATGGATAAGTTTCTCAAAACATCGTACGAACACTTGTCTTTTTCTTTTACCTGCGACCCCCCGTGTAAGGTTTGCGACTCTCCTGGGGGTCGCGACCCACAAATTGAAAAACACTATACTAGAGTATTAATGAAACACATTTTTTTAATTATCAACATTAGTTTCTTCTCTATATCAATCCGCCTAGAGCAGTGGTTCTCAAACTTATTATGCCCACGGACCCCTTCTCATCGCATAAACCTGACCATGAACCCCAAGTGAAATAACAACTGCATTATAGCAACTGGTTTATAGCAAAATTTCAAATTTAATTCTCATGTCTTGGATGGTGAGTGGTGACGTCAAAATAAGATATAGGCCTACTAAATGGAGAAGACACTGAGATAGGCATTACATGTAACGCTGACCTTAGTGTCTTCTCCATTTAGTATACAATATTTGGCGTGAAATTCATCATATTGATCACAAAAATAAAATATAAATAAAACATTGTTATATTTAATGTAATGAGATGAGTGAATCTGGTGGGATGATATGAGATTACTGTATTTATGTTCGGCTCGATGTTTGTGACTAACATTTTTAAGTCTCCACGAGTACTAATTTGCAGTCGATTTCTTATTTTCGTGATGAGGTTCATAACTGCACTAAATCCACGTTCTACTAAAGAGTAAGACAGGAAAGCAATCAACAGCTTCTGTACAGCGGCCCATAATGCAGGATATAAAATTGATATGTTTTTTTAACCAGAATTTGTGGTATCCTTGTTCAAACATTCGTTTCAGCTCCTTATTTGTGGATAATTCAGTAAGTTCCTCCTATATTAGTATGGCTTCATCTGAGTTTGTGGGTCTACTTGCAAAAGGATCCAACACCCAATTGGGGATGCCCAAGTGAAGAATATCTTCAAATCTTTGGCTGAGGTCAGAATGAAGAGCCGTTATGTGTTGACAATAAACATGCAAATCATCATCTCGTTTTTTCAATTTTAAAAGATTTGGAAACTGAGAGCATTCTCCTCTCCCCAAGTTTTGTTTATATAAAAAGTTTTGCAACAAACGCAGATATTATACTTTTAGTTTTGATTAAATTTAATTGATCACCTTGTAACTTCAAATTGGTTTCGTTAAATTTGGCAAATAAGTCAGTCATATATGCTGTCATTTTTTGAATAAATTAAATTGAGCCGCAAATCATTGTATAGGAATTTCAACACTGAATCAAAAAGTGCATAAAATCGATTCAAACATGCATTTTTAGATAACCAACAAACTTCTGTGTTAAGTAGTAAACGATTATAATCATCATCATTTTCTATGTAAAGTTGAGCAAATAATCTCTCATTTAAGGCATTCTTTTGATTTTATTAACTGCCCGAATGACATAATCTAATGAGCCGTGCAATCGTTCACTAAGGTTTTTGGCGACTAAATGGTGTCGGTGAATGACACAATGTACAGATAATATATTCAGTTTAGCTTGTTTCAAGTATGCCAGAAAGCCTCGGTGTCGTCCTACCATTGCCGTAGCACCGTCAGTAGTAACAAAGAGGATATTACTCAAGGGTATAACTTTTGTATTGAAAAATGTTTTTAATTCGTTAGATATTGTTTCATCTTTTGTATCAGTTTCCAAACATTTGGCAAATAACAATTCTTGGAAAATATTCTCATCTTTTACAAATCTCACCGTGCGATGCTTGTTATTACTTGTATTTTGTATTTTATGTATTGTACCTATATGCTTATATTTTACGCAGAATGTAAAAATGGCAACCAATTTATTTATTGCTATTTATTTTTAACTATCCTAATAATGATAATCGGTCACAATTATTTTTCTTTATATTAAACTTTTCGCGGACACCCTGACGATGTCCACGCACCCCCAAATTAATTTTAATTTGCCACAGACCCCAAAGTAATACCAAAGACCCCTGGGGGTCCGTAGGAACCACTTTGGGAACTACTGACCTAGAGTATGAGTGATTGATATGTTATATACTGTATTAAATTTTTCATTTATGTAACGAATGTTGCTAACAGGAGACGTATGATGTACAGCGGCAAGACACTGCTAACTTGAAAGTAGTGAGCATATATTTTAAATTAAATTAAATTAATTAATTAATTTAAAAACATGACTAAAATTAAAGTCTGAATTGTGACCATGTCACAGTAAATAATTGCTCGTTTCTTATATACATTTTTATTTATAAATACGTATACTTGATGTAAATATTCGAAACTGATATAACTTGTATTTTTTAAATAATTCAACGATAACATTAGTGTAAATTCGTTATTTTTACATATAAAAATTTATTTCTATCAATATATTAGCTTTGGATTGCACTGGGAATTTCCATGGTGTTACTTGGAATCATCTTACCGCAGATAATAAACTATGGACAAAATATAAAGAAATCCAGGAATTTTTGGTCAATACAACAAACATTTATGTTCCTTCTGGCATCATGCTGCATGAAAGGTTTGTATGCAAATATACCACATATACTTTTCTGATTACCCATATTCTTGCTTTAATACATTTTCAAACAATTTTCAGGAACTAATTTAAACAACACAACAAATTATGCTTCAAGATTATCAATTGGAATTTGTCTATTATCAATCTCTGTATTGGGATTTGGCTATTCTGGGACTTTAATTTCCTTTCTGACAACACCTTCTTATCAACCGGCTCCAAGAAGCATCAATGAATTAGCCACTGCCGTAAAGAACGGAGAATATTCATGTGGGACACCTCCATATAGAACAGCCTTCAATTTACCAGTTGAGTACATTTATATTTTTATAAATCAAATATTCAAATCTATTTTCGAAAATTAATGATTTAAATTAAAATACTAGTTTAACGTTGGTCAAAATATTTTAAACTGCCGAAAATGTGATTATAAAAATTTGATATGTAATTTATTTAGTTTTGTGACATTATTTTTTAAAAAGTATCTAATATAAAGTAAACAATTTAATGAAAAATGCAGCATAATTACTTATTTATTAAGACTATTTGCTGTCAATATTACTGAAAGTTGTAATAATTTCAATATACAGTAGCCCCCCTATAACGCGAAGATACGTTCCTCGTTATACGAATTTCACGTAGTATGAATCCTTAAATACATGAGCCAATCGCAGCCCTACACGTGTGAAGTTTACGGACTACGGCTGTTTGAAAGGTTTTCTTTCATAAAATTAATCGATTCTAGACTAATCTGACTCAACATTTCCAAAATACGTATATTTTTTGGGAATAATCCGTATAAACTATGCTATAAACAAAAAATTGTAGGATTACTTACCGAGTGTGCACCATTCGACATCGCCATTGCTCAAGCTTGTTTTCGTTGCAAGCTTGTTGCGGTGCAGCACACCAAACCGCGGCCGATTTCTGATAACTTATTTTTCTGCGAAAACNAAAAAAGACGACAGAGTAGTAAAGAATAATGTATTCGTATTGGTCTTTAATGCTTTGAAATTTTTAACGTATTTTATATAATATTTAATAATGTTTAAAACAATATTGTTCTTATTTTTAAAAGAGTTATATACAGTATAAATAAAGATTTAATTTTTCAGTTTTTACGCGTTCTACTAATTATTATTTATAACTTTTAAGGTTTAAATAATCTGTTTTCGTTCACGTTTGGCGATTGCAAATGTTTTATTTTCTAAAATTAAATTTTAATGACAAATTTTTTGTCAGTCAAACTAAGAAACTTGCAATTTTTATTATATTTTAAAATTTTTTACTAAAGTTTTACACCTCCAAGAATATCTTTTCTTTCATTTATTACTTACGTCGAGAGTGAAAAATTAAGTTTGTTTTTTTGTCTAATAATTGATAATATAACACGAGAAATCAAAGCATTATCTATGCTAATATTATAAAGAGGTAATGTTTGTAACTATGTATGTATGCATGTATGTGAGTTTGCTTGCAGCAGGTAATCTCCGAAACTACTCATCCGATTTCAAAAATTATTTCACCAATATTTAGACTGGAACCTCAGTGTGGACATAGGCTGTATATTATTCCGTTAAACATTCATATAAATTAAAATATATAATCTAAGTTAAGGCTTTTATGTCCAACAGATGGCGCTACGAGTACGACGTCCTAAGTTTGCTTTTCTGTGAGGCATTATGCTTTTCTGTGAAAATGAACTAAAGCAGATCATCTTCTATCTGTTTATATAAATAAAAATGTAATGTTCGTTTGTTCCTACCGATTCCTTTGAAATTTTAACACAACGCTGCATTCGAATATGCACGTGTTTTTATATAATATACATGTCGAAATTCCCCCCACTGAAGGGAGATGGTTAGGATTAAGGCTTACCGTAAAGAACTCTGCTTTTATTTATACTATTTTAAATGCGGTTTTTTGCGTTTTAATATGGTACGTCAACAGAATGTACACTAAGAAGAAGTTTTTCGAAAAATTTCCCCCCCCCCACGGGGAAGTGTTATAAATTTATAATAGATACATTTTGAGCCACAACAACGCGTGGTGGGATCTGCTAGTGATCTTATATTTTCAATATTAATGTATAGAAGTGTAGTATAGATATAACAGTTGTGTATAGTTATAATAATTATAGTTAATTTCATATTTTATTTCAGGGAAATAAATCAACTGATATAGAAATATTAAGAAGTTACTTAGAAAGAAACCCAGACACGTTACTATCAGATCCATCAGCTATAGCTACCAAAATAGAAAATGAACGTTACGCTTTTATTGCGTCAGAGTTTTATCTGAGAGCAAAAGTTATACCATTATTTCACGGCAGATCGACACTAAGTGAAGAGAATTTTCGTATATTCATTACAGGATATTTGCTTAGAAAAGATTTTCCATACAAACGTGCTGTCAACAAAATGTAAGGACGTAAAATGTTTCTTGTACAATTGTGTAACAGATATATTCAGATTGCATTTCTTCATTACAGCATAACTCGTTTATTTGAAGCGGGAATTGTTAAACGTATCACGGAAAAAGAGTATCTTCCTCTGCATGAAGGTAAGGATGAAGTTCACCCGCTAAAGTTAGAAGAACTTGTAGGAAGTTTCGTTGTTCTCGTTATCGGTTATACATTATCTCTTCTTTGTTTTATTAGTGAATTGATAATTGGATATTATGCTAATTCAAATCGAAATTAATAATTAATGAAGGTTTATAATCTGTACATTTATCTTTCTCTGGAAATTGTAGTAATTGGAGTTGGAATTTAGTACTTCGTGTTATGAAAAAACATTTTTTCATTGTACTCTAAAATACTGGTTTATGTTATATTTAAATGATGGTTGTTATTATATTATGAAAAAATTTTCCTTGATATTAGAANCGTTATAGGGGATCTACTGTAAAAACTCTTGTTTGTATTTTACTTTCTCTTAGTTGAAATGGGCAGACTTGTTTCAAAATTTTGTTTTTCAAATCCTGAATTTAAATTTAATATTTTAGATTTTAAATAAAAATTCTAAAAAATACAGAACGAAATATATTTATATAAAATACATTGTAAAAATACAAAGCATTAACGACCATTACGAATACATTATTCTGTGTAGATTATGTTCCTGTGATGTTAAAAAAGGATGACAGAGAAGTAAAGAATAATGTATTCGTATTGGTCTTTAATGCTTTGTATTTTTCAACGTATTTTATATAAAATTTAATATTGTTTAATACAATATTAAATTTTGAATCTCAAAATGTCGCGATGAAATTTATTGTTCTTATTTTTAAAAGAGTTATATACAGTATAAATAAAGATTTAATTTTTCACGTTCTATTAATTATTATTTATAACTTTTAAGGTTTAAATAATCTGTTTTCGTTCACGTTCGGCGATTGCAAATGTTTTATTTTGTAAAATTAAATTTTAATGACGAGTTTTTTGTCGGTCAAACTAAGAAACTTCAATTTTTATTATATTTTAAAATTTTTTACTAAAGTTTTACACCTCCAAGAATATCTTTTCTTTTGTTTATTACTTACGTCGAGAGTGAAAAATTAAGTTTGTTTTTTGTCTAATAATTCATTATTTAACACCAAAAATCAAAGCATTATATTCTTATATTTTTAATATTAATGTCTATAGATGTGTAGTATAGATATAACAGTTGTGTATAGTTATAATAATTATAGTTAATTTCATATTTTATTTCAGAGAAATAAATCAACTGATATAGAAATATTAAGACGTTACTTAGAAAGAAACCCAGACATGTTACTATCAGATCCATCAGCTATAGCTACCAAAATAGAAAATGAACGTTACGCTTTTATTGCGTCAGAGTTTTATCTGAGAGCAAAATTTCTGCCATTATTTCACGGCAGATCGACACTAAGTGAAGATAATTTTCGTATATTCATTACAGGATATTTGCTTAGAAAAGATTTTCCATACAAACGTGCTGTCAACAAAATGTAAGGACGTAAAATGTTTCTTGTACAATTGTGTAACAGATATATTCAGATTGCATTTCTTCATTACAGCATAACTCGTTTATTTGAAGCGGGAATTGTTAAACGTATCAGGGAAAAAGAGTATCTTCCTCTGCATGAAGGTAAGGATGAAGTTCGCCCGCTAAAGTTAGAAGAACTTGTAGGAAGTTTCGTTGTTCTCGTTATCGGTTATACATTATCTCTTCTTTGTTTTATTAGTGAATTGATAATTGGATATTATGTTAATTCAAATCGAAATTAATAATTAATGAAGGTTTATAATCTGTACATTTATCTTTCTCTGGAAATTGTAGTAATTGGAGTTGGAATTTAGTACTTCGTGTTATGAAAAAACATTTTTTCATTGTACTCTAAAATACTGGTTTATGTTATATTTAAATGATGGTTGTTATTATATTATGAAAAAATTTTCCTTGATATTAGAATAGTAAGAAAGGGTAATCGAGTAAAAATAACACATTGAATATATTCTCTGCATTTCTAATATATAAAAATTAAATTTAATCTGTCGCATTACTAGCCAATAATATGGCCAATTACTGGCCCATTACCAATGGCCATTTTAATCACACAAGCTTTCGTTGCACTAAATATAAAATCAATTTAACAGTCTATCCCAAATATACAAATTTACAATTTACGATTATTCGAAATAATACTATATTTTTGGTCATTTACAAATTTTATATCGAAATACACTTGAAAGTGTTTGACTCAAACATGTTTATCTCAATAATTTTTTTCTTCGAAATTTGTTTATTATCCTGCAATTTCAATATATTATCTGTGTTTATCTCAAATAATTTTCTAAAATCTTTACATCTGAAATTATGGATTTAAGTGTCAATTTCAATTTCAAAGCTCAGTAAAGTAATTGATACTATAAACTGTAGTCGAGAAACATCTCTTGTAATACAGTAGATAGTTGAAATTAACGCAGTTTTTTTTTATTGGCCACAAGTTATAGTCAATCAAAGAAAAGCTGCGTTAATTTGCATTAATTAATACTGTTTTTGGCAACGTGACATGTGAGCGATCTGCCTAGAGGAGATTTTTCCAAGAAGGACTTTCTATAAAAAACTGTCTCCGTATATACGTGTTACTAACGTAAAGAAAACACGGAAAACCCCGTGTTGCCAGCTCGAAGGCGAGGTGAAAAACCACAACCAAATATTAATGCTCAGTGATTTTATCTGTTTGAACTCTGTTGGGTTAAGATTAGAAGTTTGGCTTTTGTCTTATTAGTTGAAAAAAGTCAGCCATTAGAAACTATCGACAAATTGTTTCTGTTAAGATAAGTGAAAAATGTTTTCTTTGTACTTGCTATTATATTAATAAAATACTACACATGCAATCTAACCTGTTACTTTTTACTGTGTACATACCTCTATATCTTTAAACCTGTCTATCTGCAATGTTTTACTTGTCCCCATAGTACTCTCGATAGAGTTTCAATTGTATCTGAATACAGTTCTTAATTGTAACTTTTACTCCACTTTATTTTGCTTTACACTGTGTCTAACTTTGTGTTATCGTGTGAAATTGTTAATTATGATGTTAAGAACGAAGCACATGTATTATTACAGTGATACATGTGCTTCGTTAAAATAGGTCATGCATTACTTTTTTAACATGGAATAATTTATATATTTACACTATCCGTTTAAATAATAAAATTAAGGATGCCTTTAATTTTGAACTGGACTGAGCCTAATGCAAAATCGATAGCGTACAATATTGCAAACGTATATTTAATAAACAAAATTTTTTAATTTATATATATTACAGTCGCTGGCATTTTTATATTCATAAAATTAAAAAAATATATACAAAATTATATGGAACATGGTATCATAAAACTTATAAAATGATTTAAAAATACCAATGCAAAAAATTAAATTATTTCCGCGTCAATTTGAGTCCTTTCGAAGTTATTTGCTTAAAAATAACGCAATTTTAGGCGAAGAACCGCGCACCGCCTCTGTGGCTATTTGTAGTAACAGCAACTGGAGGGTAATTTGAAAATTGAAAAATCCAACTTATACTTTAAAGTTAATATAAAATCTCAGAAGAAAAACCAAACTGCATTATTTTAATATTTTTTCACAATACTGTATTAGCATTTGTTTCTCCGATACGCATATACCCTCTTCGCTGGAGTTACAAATATAAAAGTTTAAAACACAATTGTTGAGAAGTTATTTCATTTCAACTTTTATACTTGTAAATCCAACTGAAGAGCTTTTATTCTTCCAATATGTCTTTCGAGCATATTGGAAGAATAAAAGCTAATATTGTGAAAATATTTAGACTGTTTTTGATGTAGTTAGTCTGGAAATAAATTACTATTGGCTCAAGCGTTTAATACATAAAAAATATTGTTTTTACTTGAAACACAAGGATAAGAAAAAACCGAGGTGAGTGAGAAATGTCATTGTGGTTTTGATACAGGAAACTAAAGCGTAGAAAGAATATGACTAAAAGCCCAAATTAAGTTGATGACTTCAGAACTAAAGTACAGTGAAACCTGCTAATGTGACCACTGAAGGGACCAGGTCAAAGTGGTCATTTTATGTGGGTGGTCACATCAGCAGGTTTTATTGCACTTTATTTAAATTAAATGTGATAAAAGAAAACTACATATTAACATATATAATATGTATGTTTCGTTTTTGGACTTCATATTTCCTATGTAAATTGCTTCATAATTTATACGACGTAGTATGGATGCTGTATAGTACAGTTGTATGTAATTCATAATTTATATACATTTTTTACTACATCAAACATTCTTGGGGTTTCCCTCAAGTTTGCTATAACGACAAGTCACTTTACATTGATATTTTACATCAGTTATTTAGCATCATTTTTGCTTGATCTGTTAAGTAATATCACTTTTTGCAACACTTTTACTTTTTTTATGTAGTATTTGAGCTGTACAGAAAAGCAGGATAGTTTAATAAAACTATGGATGAAACCTGTTTTCCGCCTCATCAAGCAAAATTTGCCTATAATTGTCTCTAAATAAAAATCGATTCCGCTATGTAAATCTGTCCATTCTGAGGGGTGAGAAGAACGAAAATATGAAAACACTAAATAATACGTATCGTAGTGTTTCCTTTTTCTTTCCTACTTTTCAATTGAAAAACATGATCTGAGTGAACTTAAAAATAAGACGAGATATGTTAGCATTACTTATGATTTTTCGAGAATAATCACTTTTTAAAAATTGAAATGTTACTGCTCTACATAATGACAGCGTCGAATAATTATTTCCAAAACTAGACAGAAACTAGCCAGAATATATCCACACAATACAATGATAAAGGGGCTAATCATGTCTTCCATATACAATGGATTGAAGCGAGATGTACCGGTACTTATTTGCTCAGAAATTGGAGTAACATCTTTCACTTTGCTAGCAATGCCCGATTCAAATAATCGAAAACTTCTGCAAATAATTATATTAAAATATAGACGACATTAAAGATATGCAATTCATATAATAATGTTTCCTCTTACATCTTATCGATATCTTTCATCCAAGGGAATCCTTTTCTTATTGCATAAGCAGCTGGAAGTGTGTAGAGAGCATCTTTCGAATATTTAATATCCACGAAATTAAATTGTTTTTCCATTCGTCTTAAGAATTTATAACTACGAATTAATGCAAATTTACTATTTTTCATTTTTTTGATTAACACTTCATCCGAAAAAAAATTATTACGAGATTTTATATAATTTTCTATTGTTTTTGTATTTTCTGATTTTTCTCCCTGGATAAATGAAGTTATGTCCATTATTAAAACTACGTTATAAGTCGTAATATGTAATTTTTGAAATTTCATTTCGCTTACCAAAAAATACGCTTCTCCACCAACTGCGGATCCGCAATCGAAATATCCATTTTGTATATCTTTCACTAATTCGTTGAAGGTGGATGGAACGTATTCGTACACTGGAGAAGTCAGGAAAGATATCAACGTTCCACTGTAACAAGACATCAGTATCGTAACGAATAGTATCCAAATTCCTATTGACAACTTAGATGCAATGCCATTAATTTTACACAAATTAAAACCTATAAAAAACAGCTTATTTAATTAATTTTGTATTTTCATAACGATTCTAGAATTAGATACCAACTTTGCGCGGTGAAAGATGTGTAAAGAAACCAATAAATTTCCTTTCGAGATTGCAGTTTTCCAGATTTGCAAATTGTATGGTCAAATTTCAGGATATGATACAAAAGAAATCCAAAAATAATCATTGTCGCTATTAAAACTACCCATACCTGGAGAATATTATTAATTAGACTTCCAGTTGTTGCAAAGAAAAGGGAATTTAAGACAGAATTTACCTTTGCAGAAAAAGGTTTCACCACAGAATTCCAATTTGATTCTTTTCTTCCTTTTCTAACTATGAATTGTATTGGATGATATACAATGCAATGCGTATATTCGACTTTACCATATGCGTCATGTTGTAGAAACATTGGAATTGGTGCCATGTCGACTTCCTAAACACAAAGGTATTATTTCAAATTATTTTCTCTTATTAGAATGTATTATTAAAGTTAAAATACTTAATAGAAAAAAGTTAATTAGATACCAATGCATAACAGAAATGGTATGTACTCTATATTGTGGATAGTATCTTACGTAACATTGTTTTGCTATTCAATGGGGTCGAGCTGAAATTATGAGTCAAGAGTCAGACACGAAACTTCTATGTAAATCGTTTATCTAAGGCATAAATATTCTTCAGAATGGTATGGCTGTACCTAATTACTCTCTCATTCAGGGTCATCAAGAAAGGGAAAACTGAGATTTTTTCTAGAGATTTTTTAATAATAGAAATTGTCTTTTGAAATATCCTCTAAAAACTCTTTATAATAATTTTTATTAATAATATTATACGTTTTTAATTTTTTCAAGCAAACAGAGCGAAAGCTCTCTTGATGGCCCTGCTTGTGTTCAACCGATTGGAAAAATGTATGAATAAAAGTTTCCATAAATTGTCGAAAGATGACATATCATTTCAATAAAATATCAGATTATATAACACAGAATATAGGATTTCTAATATTTCACTTGAATAGCTTCTATGTGAAATGACTAAATCGTCATTATCAAGCCGCTATTGAGGTTGCTGAATCTGTATTCGTTTCAAATTTTCCAAAAATGACAGAATAATTCTACACGTAAAGATATTAACGTTCTAAAATTAAAATCATATGATGCCATCAAGGAAATACGATGCAGAAAACATGGACATACAGATAAAAGTAATTCAGAAATTGTCTGATGTTTCAAGACGAAGTACTTGAGAAGATTAAATCAGACAAAGCAGGTATAAACAATACTGAAATTGACCGAGAGTTATTTATTGTGACATGGTCGCAACGCCGAGTTGCAATTTTTAATTTACTTAATTTAATATACATGCTCTTCACCTCAAATTAATAGTGTCTTTTCCCTGTATATCATACTTTTCCCGATAACAACAGAGACGTGCCGGTCATCCATGTAACTCTATTCAGGGGAAAATATTTAAATTGACATCACGTAATTTCCCGAAGTTCGTACAGTCGACCCCCCTATAAGATCATTGATTTTTCCGTTTTATCTGAATTCCATGTTGTACGAGTCACTTAGATTTTACAAATATGTGAGCCGTTCACAGCCCGGCACACGTATTTGTAAAATCTAAGTGACTCGTACATGTAATTCAGATAAAACGGAAAAATCAATGATCTTATAGGGGGGTCGACTGTATACAGTTAATCGAGGTTTATTGTCCCTAAGCTTTCATCTCTGGTTTAGACCTTCAGTTGTCTAACATCGTTCTCGAGATTAAGGTATGACAGACGAACAGACAGTCGAAAGACAACGGAAATCTATTGGTCTATAATTTTGTCAAATTGCAGCGCAATCTAACAGAGGAATATGCATAGAAACAGAAAGAGAAACTTGTTCACACTTTTTTTTTTATTTACATCATGAATTTAAAAAATTATTTAAAACATTCTAAATAAATAAATAATTCAAAGTATATTTTTCATAACCTTTCTAATTACAGTTCCAATCATTCCGGTCCAAGTTCCATTTTTTTCTAGACGTCCAAATTCCTTTGGTAAAGGTTTGACTAGTTCGTATCTATAGAGAAAAGCATTATTTTCACATACACTTTTCGTAATTGTCTGCAGATTATATGCATTTTAGAAGTTTATATAGGGTGGTCATAATTAAAGTTAGGAAATGATGCATAATATGAGATACTTTAAATTAATGAATTACTTTTACGGTATTGCTTTATAACATATAACCAGCAATATATAGCGTAATATACAGTGCATTCGTTAAGTCCCTTCGCAGTGGGCAGGAAATAGGAGGAGCTTCTACGAAGTAGTAATACCCCGAACTTACGCGATAGGTGGGACCGAGCGATAACCGCATAAGTCGGGATATAATTTCGCATATACATACATCCAAATAATTTTTAATTGGGGCCGGNGCCATAGAAATTTAATCCAGATAAAGACAAACTGTTTTTTAAATAATTTATTAACTTTAACACTACATAAAGTATGCTATACAATTTTACTTGATTCAGTATAGTGAGAAATAATATTTGGGATGAAATAATTTTGCATTTTTGACATGAGAAATTACATTCACATTGACTCTACATATTTTGGTAATTTATATAATATTCCGTATTATCAAAAGAAGAATATAAATGAAGATTTATTGATGGCCTAATAACCTGTCCTTTGTTTATATAGGTTTAAAATGTCGCTAACATGTCTTTCTTTTAGCCCCATGTCATCACTATTCACTATCACTGTCAATATCTAACAGTACTGTCTGAACTCTTGCCATCCTACAATTACCTATTTTATTTGTCAATATCTAACTCATTATCCTCTAATCATATCTAAGTTATTATGTGCAAATATGTTGTCTAAATAGTTGGAATTTCCTCGTTCTATATTTGAAATCCAAGAACTAAATTTACTGACTTTTAATCCCCCTCTCTAAAACAGTATTTATAAGCAGTCCTTTAAAAAAAACAAAAGCAATATATGAGTTAAAAACGAGAAAATTTCATATATTAAAAAGAATTTCAAATGTTTACAGCTGACTCTCCCTATGCTCCAGCCAAACTTATGACTATGCGCGATCAAAGCGCTGGAAGTGGCAGAAATATTTATTAAACCAGCATAGTAGCATTAGAGCTATTGGCAGCTCAAGCACCATCGACTCTGGTTTAACCCAATCATCGGGCTTTACGGCAATTATTTTAAAATAATTACTAAATAATTTGTCACTCGAGAGAGATATTCAGCACCATATTTTATTAGATTTAACATTTATAATAAATTAAATAAGTTATAAAATTCTGGAAGAAACATTAAACCTTATTATATTGTTTAAAAAATTTAGAAAATTATTTTTATTAACTTAAATACAGTACTCGGTTTTACCACAAATAGTAATTGGGTATTACATGAAATCTTATGAAATTTTATTTAATTTTAAAGTTTTATACCGAAAAATTTATTTAATTTCAATTACTTTTAATGCAGTTTATATATATTTAACGTTTAAAGTGAAAGATTTCCATAGAATCAGTTACACAACGTTTAAATTTTGGTTTCATTTTCTCTGAGCATTAATTTGATAGACAGAGCTTTGTTCAGGGGTTTGCAATATGTTCTATTCTTTGATAACGGTGATATTCCCGAATTCAAATCGTAATTTCTTAGTAAAGGAAGGGAAATCGTTGTAGAATAATCAGTTCTCATAGGTATACCATTAGATATAATGGAAACGACAACTAATTCTTCGTGATAGAGTTCGTCCAGCATCTTCCTGATGACTTCAATGGGCACAGTTGGGAATAAGGTAACCAATCGCCATACACAACGTTCGTAATTCGGTTTGTCGATTTTCAGTTCATTTAATGCAGTTTCTCTCTGAAAATCTCGGTACATCTTTCTTTCCACCATCTTCATCTTTCGCGATTTCCCATATATCATTATGCAAACGAGCAAACTGTATATACAAAAATATGCAAATTTTTTAAATTTAGACGAGCCACTTTCTTCTTTTAATGGCGATTTCTTCTCTCTAGAAATTTACACGTAAAAATTTTTTTACACATTTAAAATATGAAAATAATTCTCCAAATTTCTATAATTGTTCATCAAAATATATGAAATTCTATATTAAAAATAATTAGTATAATATTTAAATTTTAAAAATTAATAAATTCATTAAATTTCATTAGTTTCAGTCGATATGTCGCGGGTAATTTTGAAAATTTGATATCGTAGCATTGATGCATTAGTATTTTCCAAGTAAATGTAGATTAGTAAATTAATTAAAATTAAAATAAATCCGTCGTATCAATTGATCCGAAAGCTTTTTATCTTTCCAAAATTAATATAATATTTTAATACTGTTTTTTAGTTTATACATATAAAGAAATTTTTGTAATTATATTATATTAGCGGATGAGCTTGGCATTGCTCAGGCAAAAATAACAACAGCAAAGATTAGAATTATTAAATTATTTTGTACTTCTAACCCTTCTACTATATTATATTATAGTATTTGATTTATAATTACAAAGGTTATCTTACGTAACGGTTTATCACACCGAGTGTCCAATCTAACACATGGCCCTTATTTAGGTATTACCAACGTGAAGAAAACCCGGAAAACTGCACGTTGCCAGCCCGTTGGCCATGCCCAAACCAATGACAAACTACACATTATCTAGGTAATTTGAGAAATAGAACAATTTTACCAACTTTAACGGATCACCCTAGTTAATCTGCAAATTAGCTAGGTAATGTACACATTAACGACTTTCGAGCTTTTGCGGTAACATATATATACAATAAGAAAACAAAGAAACATCCTTACATATATATAAAGAAAAGGAAGAAAATATATGAGAGATAGTAATTTATTTTTGAATGAATGAGGAATAAATAGGGAAGGATGATATACGATTCTTTATTACCTTTTCCTATAAACCTGGAATTTCTTTGAATTTCTGCATCTTTTTTAATTAAGAACCTCTACGTAAACTTATATAAGTTATACTTTCATAATATAGCTGGCATTTTAACATAAATTCATCAATATAAAACGAAGGGCGTAATTGGTTGCTAGAAAAATATTCTAAAGAGAAATAAATGTCGTAAAGAGAGCCATTCTCATCCCCATAAATTGAGTCTTAAAGTGAGCTTACGTTCCTCGAAATTGTTTTATTTCTATGACACTAATAATGAATATCCACAGAAATAAAATAAAACGTATACTTGATCATAAAAGTGTGTAAAAGTGAGCGGTCGTAAAGAGAGATCTACTACTTGTACACAAAGTATTAAACTGACATATAGAAATTTATTTATACATGAAATTTTAAGTAAGTAAATGCTGCACTTTTACAAAAAGAGCAAAAAAAATTAAAATTCTGTTTTAATTACAAAACACTAAGTTTTAATTATGTTGTTCACGATTGGAAACGTAAAGGAAGAACATCTGTTACGGCTGGCAAGTAGCAACAATGAAAGTTATGGAAAGTACGAGTAATTAACCTACTAAAAAATTATCTTCATCTAATGTTAAATATTTACTGTTAGGTGTGTAAAAATCGTGTAAAATCACCACGATATTAATTACACTGCGTGGAACTTTCTGATGTTTACACGTCGAAAGACCGACAAATTTCCAACGAGCGGAGGTGTAAAACTACACGAAATAATGAAATTTCTGGATCATTTCTCTAATTTAATACTACGATTACAAGATATTTAGCGCAACGACCTCGTTTTATTTCACCTTTGCTAGGTTATTTGCCTTTAGAATTGCGTGTTTCTGTGTCATATGTCACTGCATTGATAAGTAATACACTTCGCTTTTCTACCAGAAAAATTAAATGTATTTTTACCTTCCACGTGCCTAATTTGAACCCCAATTGGCTCTAAAATATTTGATCTCCGCTTCCTGTAATCGAAAATAATGTTATTTACCAGCAAAATTAAGTAATTGAGAAATACAATACATGAGAAACGTAGAATATTAAGGTGATATTTTTTCTCACTCACGTAATTTGGTTTTTTTATCGGAAGTATGTTGACTAAACTACAGAATTTTTCTTATACTTATGATAAATATTACGTTATTATTAAAATAAAGGATATATGAATGTGTCCTACATAACGTGAGAAAGTGTTAATATGTTACTGTGCTAAGCTTGTTCATTCATTATATGTTAGTGTGTTACGATAGGAAATCCGCTGGAACTTTGTCTCCACTAAACATAGTTTCACTTTATTCCGCTTTATTTTTATTTAAGAAATAGGTAAGTGAAATTTAATTTTTGTATATACAGTATCTAGATTTGTTACGCTTTACTTAATGCTAACAATAAGGTGTTAAGTGTATAGATTTACTGTACAGTATATAGAATTATTTAAGTAATTATTACGGTAATTTTAATTAATAAAATTGTTTAAAATTGCATTTAATTAACTTAAGTTTTATATAATTAATTATTAAGTAGTGGAAGTTAATTAGGTTATGTAAATGATCTCCTTATAAGACATTTACAAAACTGTGATCTACTGTAAAAAATCATTCTAAAACATTAAAGTGATGCTTATTAAAGAATAAATATATAATTATTTTTAAGTTATGAGGTAATATATTAGTTTTTTATTTACTAAAAATGGCTCATACCAATACAAACAAGCGGTTTTCAACCCTGTTTTTTATTCGCGTACCACCTGAGCCTTCTATGTATAGTATTGTAGCACTAATAGATCCTTTCTGCGTACCAACCAGTGGTACACGTACAGTACAAGTATGTGCTAAATACTAATTACACGGTTCATATCTATCTATTTTAAGTACAATTTTACTGTTTATATTCTCTTATTATGAATTACCAGTTGCCTCATGTAGTAGTTAATAATAAAATATGCAAATCGTGAGGTCTAAAAGTGTGAAGGTCGTGAAGCGCACGCTTTCAACCCTATCCTTTTATAATGGAAACAGAGGTGAAATTAATACCAAGAATATTGTTTAGATTTTTTAAAAAACGTGTTAACGTAGTTAATTCCGTGTTTTTTTTTAGAATGTTTAGTTTAATCGCTAAGAAGCAAGTTAATATGCTTAAAGAATTAAAGTATTACATAGAATATTAATAATAATAATTGATTGGTATTCAAGTGATAACTATAATAATAATAGGTATAATTATAGAATATTCTTCTATATATACTTACGAATCAAATTGAGTGATGTTGATGAACAGTCTTTTCAATTTTTTTCTAAAGGAATTTATGTATTTATGTTCATTATAAAAATAGAAAAAATCGCAAATATTTTTGCTCTTGTACACACGACAGTCGTTTATGTTTGTCCTCTTGCACTTCTAAATTAATAAAATCGATTTTAAATTATTTTAAATTAAATTATTTATGTACACGTACCTTAGTTTCCTGCTTCGAACACGACTCTTCGCGTAGTTTCCTACCGTTGCAACGTTTAATGGACGAGGATTTTTGGAGTTTCAAGCAATACCTGGTACAAAATTTGAATCTCGATCGTATCTTAAAATTTCTCTCGAGCCGATTGTGGGGTCGATATCTGTTTAAACAGCTTATAAATTTACTTAATAATCTCTCGTTTTCGTGCGATAAACACTCGTCAACACCAGCAAAGCATTGTCTGTCGTCTCTTTTGCAAACTCTTCTCGATGCATAAATTATGCACGAAGAATAGTAAATGGAGAATTTATCA
This sequence comes from Centruroides sculpturatus, assembly GCF_000671375.1. NCBI lineage: Eukaryota > Metazoa > Arthropoda > Arachnida > Scorpiones > Buthidae > Centruroides > Centruroides sculpturatus. The sequence continues at coordinate 3,431 of NW_019386733.1, read as the reverse complement.
GCAAAAAGTGCTCTCGATGCACTCAGTACTTTATATTTATTAAAAATATTGAAACTAAGAGCAATCATTTTTGTATTTGCAGTATTGTCGATATCGTTTCTACCAATGGTCTTAAAAGGGTATAACGGAGATTTCATACTGGTAAAGAGTGTTAATTTAGATAATTTAAGGCTTTTATTGTCATTTTTGCCAATATCTTGTTTACCGAAGACTCGGTCAGTTAAAATAGAATGGAATATCACGTGTTTAAATAATGATGCCAAGTTACGATTTAGGTCATTAAATACAGAAACATCGGCAATTATCTCCATGTTGTGTTTATTAATTCTATTGAGATTTCTGCTCCAGCCAATTTTTAAATTCGTCCACCTTTCAGAATAGTCAATTTTGTTAATATATTCACTTATTACGTCTGTTCTTCTGTATATAATTGCATTAAAATCGGTAATCTTCAGGTAATTTGAGCATGGTTCTAGTATGTATGTTTCCTCTGCCATGTGGATGATGCTCTGAAAGACTTGGCCATTGAAAAATCCTAAGACGGAGGAGTTCGGATGCCCTAATAACCATCCACTATAGAATTTAATCCCAAAATTATCCAGTTTATCTACCGCAGCTTTGTTTTTATAGTGGATGTGTACGGTGGCACTTCTATCGATTACCGAATTCTCTGTGGGTCGAGCAATTATACGAAAATATGTATCGTACGCAGAAAACTTTAGATCCAAGCGCGTGTAATTGAATCTATGTTTAGGTAAACGTAGAAATTCGTACCTTTTTAAATTGCTAAAGGTATATTTTTTGATCTCCTCGTAACTACACGCCTCCGAAAACAAGGAAATTGTAACCAGGTTCAGTAAGAAAATGGTAAGCATCATTCAAATTAAACGTAAATCAAATATTTTAAAATAAAACGCTAAGGTTCGAATTTAAACGAATAATTCCTTTCGAAATTAGAATTTCAATATTAAAATTAAATCTATTAATTCGAATTATTTTTTAATTTTAATGAAATAAATTATTTAATTTCATCTCTAGATGGCGTAAAAATTTAATTAGTTGGCGTATTAAATTTGATTTACGGAGGTATTTACATTTCACTGTTGTTATATTAATAATTTCTAAAATACCCTCGTTGTCAGAAAAAAGTTATGCATCAAGAGTTTCCTGGGAAATAACGATACAATTTAAAAGAACCATAAGTACTGGAGGAATTCCTGTTGCTTGGAAACATACGGCGATACAAAGAACACGGAGATACGCAAGCCATCCTCTGAGATATGCCCACAGATATTGCACGTGCCACTCCACAGTGTGTGACAACGTGTGAGAGACGTTCCTGAGAAACCCTAATGGATGGTCGTGCATAATCTCACTGGAAAATGGCTGTTTGCAGCTGTGCCTCTAAGTGCAAAGGCCATTCTCCTTCGCACGGATCGATGATTAGATCTTTATCAGACTGCCGCTTGTCTTTGCTTCCTACTGTCTTGCTTGATCTTGCAACATCTCCAAACAAAAAAAAAAAACACTGAAAATTATGAAAACAGTTGTTTATAGCTAGAGGTTCTGTTATTTTATTTTATTTCTACTTTTCCGGATGAAGGAAGGAATAGTGATCCATAAATGACCCCAAGATTTTTACATTTTTGGATTCTGGACACCTTGAAATGTCGAAAAATGCAAAAAACTCGGGGATAATTTTTATATTTATGGATGTTAGGGTATATGGTGAGGCACGATTTTATTTACCCTATTGAAAGCTTAATAACTCCTATGCTTTTTGTCAACAATTTATGAAATTTTGCAGGGAAGTTTGTGTATTAGGGAGATTGATACTTTTAAATTTTGGTGATTAAAGGTCGAGGAGGTGGGGAGATAAGGGAATCATAAGTAGAGTCGGACTTCATGACGACTTTATAATTTTTTATAAAATACATCCCCCATCCCTACCCTCAAGGTTGGTTGATTGATGTTTTATGGCGCAAGGGCCACATAGGCCAAGCTGCGCCATAAAACAACCCATACCCTCAAAGTTAAGCTTTTTGTCATTTTATAATAGTTAAAAAATATGATATTTTATTTTAAGAATTTTTATAATAGATGGTGCCACCAAATGCCGCCGGGAAAGTTAAGCAACTCGTTGCTGCATTTTTTAAAATTACAAATGAAATCCATAAATAGAATCGTTTGTCTATGATTAACGATGTTAAATGAAATCTTTCCTCGTTTATTCTTCGTTTCGCAAGAGGGAAAATCTCATAACAAGAGAATGGAAATTCCCATAAAGAAAAATAAATGAAGAAAAAAGAATAAAGACAAAACTGAAAATGATGCGATTTTCATTACTCTCTCATTAATAAACGCTATAAATAATTTATACAAAGCTCTTGTGCCTTAAAAATTTCATAATAGTTAAATGAATTACACTTTAATGCTGTTTATCGGCTGTAATAAATTTCATCTACAGTATATTATATTTAATAACTTATTAATAATTATAGAACGTTATCAATGTCCTTCGCTTTTGTAATTAATTTGTGTCGTTCAGATAATATTAACAATAAAAATATCGATGTTTTTTGTTAGTTTACCTTGAATCGCCATATAATTTAGTAGTTATTGATCACGAGCCAAATTTTTTTTTTTTAATTCTTTGCCAAGTTTGAACCTGGACTTTCAATATCTTAATATTTCTTCCAAAGATTTCTTAACACTACATCATTCGTGGCATTTGCATAAATTATATATCTGTATATGTGTATATATATTTATAATATGTATAATTATTTATGTATATGTGAGATATGCCGGGGGCTATGGGGGTTCTCTATTAAACACTTAATCGGCACGGGTTGTTATAACCCGACCTCTGTGTCGTTGGATGACTAGGAGGGTAAATTGTCGAGTGGGGAGTGCGTTGATAAGTCGATAGGTGTCCGTGTGTCTAATAGATAGGAAACAGATTTAACATAACAAAATAAAAGTTTATTCTATAACTAACGCTAGGATACAAGAGGATCTACAGATCTTTATACGGTTATTCTGTTGATTAATTACACAAGGACAGCGACTAAATTCTAAGCTCTGTCGCTTGTCCTAATTTCTATATCGAGAGAGAGTTTACAAAGTTTCTAGCCCTAATATATATATAATACCTCTCAGTCGTAATGGAGAGTTGTAGGCGACGATCGTTACTTTCTGGAAGAGTCGGAGCCGTTGCAATGTCTTCCAATCGGTGTCTTCTCCTTGGGCTGAATCGAGTCCGTTGAATGGAGGTCCGGGAGACGAAATGGCCACTATCACGAAATATAACTCTCAGTTCGATCGCCCCGAGCTTCCGGTGGCTGTCGCTTTTATACGATTGTCGCGGGAAATGATCACATGATCGTCCGTTGTTGACGATGCCGGTGCATTCTTTGACAGTTATGTGT
>NW_019386732.1:13260-22379 GCF_000671375.1 Centruroides sculpturatus | reverse complement strand
AAAAAAACAGTATTTTACTGCAAAACAAAATAATTACTTATGCATAAGCGTTATTAATTAGAATCACAGGTCATTTCATTTTTATGACACAATTTACGACTATAATGATCGACTTTCTTCCCAGGTGAAATGAAACCTCTTCCACATTTATCACAAAAATATGGAAATGACTTTGTATGCTTGTAGATAACGTGAGTTTTTAGCGTAGAACACTGTGTGAAGCTCTTAAAACACAAACTACAAGTGTACAGTCTTTCTTTAGTATGTACACGCCTGTGACATACGAGTGTGTTACGTAGCGAAAACGTCTGACCGCATTCTACACATTTGTGAGGTCTTTCGTTGCTATGAGTCTTTTTATGAGATAGTAAATTCTTCTTTCTAACGAAATTCTTGCCACATTCTTCGCACGTTAACGAGTTATCATTCTTGTCTGCCATTTTCTCTATTTCTTGTGGCTTTCTAACTTGAAGACGTCGAGGATGAGCATTTTTTCTTGGCCGAACTTGCGTAGACATGACACCTAACCTATTTGTATGTACCGCTCTCGTAGTTAAAATTCAAATGAAATTTGATCTAATAATAATATTTATATTTCGTCACAACCTAGCATTCTAATAACCATTATTCGTTTGATCCGATAATCTGAAGCTATATCACCATTAGATAATGCAGTAAAACTGTGTCTTCATCGTAATAATTATTAAGACTGAATAATGTGCAACATCTGTATATCACTAATTTCGACTATTAAATAAATAAAACGATTGCCGATTATAAAATAATAAATTAATCATTATTTCATCAAAAGATGCTTTTTTAAAAATAATTGTGTATTTCATAAACTGTTACTTTAATTTTGTTAATTTCTAAAAATTATTCAAATTGATAAAAACATGTCAACATAAATTTCATTATTAAAAATATTTCATAGTATTTAATAATATTTCACTAAAATGTAAATAAATAATTTGGGGAGGTCTTTAATCAACAATTTTATTATATATACATTAAATAAAATCAGGGCCGTGCGGTAGATTTTCTAAGTATGATGCAAGTCTTCGAAATGCCGCTCCTTATATAAATTATTAGTTTTATATAGGCTATAATTCTTATTATTTGGTGTATCTTAGTATTAAATGTAGGAAACAGAAATAGCNTGTGATGTTTTAATATTACCATAAATTGTCATAAATTGGTATTTTCTCCTTAAAAACATTCTCAATTTTATGGTCTCTATCACAAAGAATGGGCATGAATTAATTCTCCTTATATCTATATAAAATAAATATTTACACATTTATATTTATATATACAGAATATTCACATTTTTTCACATTATCATGCATTATGAACATTCTATGCTGTACTTAATTAATAGATTTGTAATGGAGCATTAACTCTAAACGCACAGTAAATTGTTTATCTTTTTTTTTAGGCGTCAGAATTTTTAGTCCAGCTATTCCGACTTGAGTAGCTAATATTGGAAGATTAATCACGGGCTGATTTAAATTCATTAGATAGGCCAGATATTGGCCATGCCGGGTCTAGACAAAAAACTTGAACAGGAGCGAAGATGAAATACGATACCTTGTAATTAATGCTAATTACCTTCTCATATTAAAAAATTAAAATCTTCAATAAATTATAATAAAATTAAAATTTTCTGACTGAATTCGACTACAAGCATATTATAATAAAATAAAACTTTATTTAAAGTTCTAAAATGACAGATACGAACAACGGGCTAAATTATGAGCGCAAGGCTTATAGGTTTATAAACAATCTCTGATCAGAGTTTCAACACACAGGTGTCAAATAAACGTTTGCCTTAGAACAAATATTTCTCTGATTTCTGTTTTCACGTGGAGACAAAGAAGAAAAAAAAATCGACTTTAAAATAAAAAAAAGGCAGAAAATTGTGGATAATACATTCATTTAATTCTTTAAAAATTTATATTATATTTTCAGCGATGATATGTATAACATAAAATATTCTTTATTTTCATAACTTCATTAAAAGATTTAAAAAGTCACGAAAGTCGTTATCAAAGTTTTCTTTAAATTATAAACAGCTTAACTAACATATATTCCCAATTTAATGGGGCACCTAATACTTTGTGTCAATATAATAATACTAATTTTTAGAAAATTACATGTTAAATAAATTCCCGAAAAAATAAATTCGAAGTACTATTACTGTACCCCTCCATAGCCTCTAGATGTTTATTGACATAGCTTTCTCTCCCTTTTCTTCCAATAGACAATAAATTAGTTTCATCTTTTCTAAACAGGAACGCAGTGTAACAGAATAAAGATTGAACATTCTATATGTTTTACAAAATTTCCAATTTTTATTGTTATTTCTGTTTCCTACATTTTTTTTTATTTCATGTATCGAATGAATCGTACAAGCAAAAAAAGGTCAACAGGTTTCCAGGATTTCCTCGGATGAAAAAATTACTACTGTAGTTCACCTGGGCAGTGAGCCGATTCCCAGACTGTCCAGACGATAATTATCACTATCGTAGGCGCGATGCAAGTATAGATTAGGATGTTTCAAATTTTTACAAGATATTATTATTATTATTTATTGTGAAAGTTTGCCGCCCCCACTACAGTACGCCGATGCTACAAAACAATTTGCATATTCAAGTGGTTTATTATTAGAATTTGTGAGATTTTATTATATCTTTATAAATCGTAATTTATTGTTTAATTTAACAATTGTATTAAATTTGACAAATAAAAAATTGCATTATTCGGAAAAAACACTACTTCCGACTGGCGCCCTCTTAACCCATAAGTACCGTTTTTTTAATTTAATAAACAATTAAGAATTATTATTATTATTATTATATATTTTTCGTATATTTTGTTTTTTTTTGTATAAATTAATTAAATAAAAATATTGCTTTCAATAAAATGCGATAAAAATATTGCTGCTCTTGTTATATGTAAACCATTCACTTACCAATCAAAAACAAGTATTAAGTTTACATGATCTATGTTTTTGTAAATAATCTCAGTACAAAAAAAAGTGCATTGATTTGATCGGCAGCAAAAAATCTCAGTCTGTTAATTAAAGAAACGTTTAAAGGTAAATCGATATTACTACGTAAGTATTTCTTAGCCGGGCTCCTTTGCTAGTATTTTATGATAATATATTAATGTGTTGATGGTTTATTAAATGTTTAAAGCTAAGTTTGATATTTAATTAGCATAATATTATAATGATTTTTAGAAGAATCAAATAGAATAAGTGAACATCATTTTCGGTGTTATCAGGAAGTTTCTATTTTCGGGGAAATTTTCAATTTTATTCTTCCGACTGATTATTCGTCTAAATCAGTGTTTTTCAACCTTCTTGAATACGCGACCCCTTTACAAGTTAAAGAATACTGGTGACCCCTACGGCCATATTAAAACTATGTCAGTGATTTTTAAAAACTACGTACTGTATTTAATTTTCTTTCTGTTGAGATTTAAATAACGATAAAAAAACTAATTGTACCGTAAAATAAACAGGCACAGCCTTCTCACTGAAATTGTAGTTTTTTTATTGTAGTGTAGGACCTACAAACACTTGTCTTTNTAAAAAAAAAATCTTACAAATTATCTCATAGTTGGCTTATGTAACAGAAAGCTCTTTGCTAAAGCCAAACTACAAGTTTATTCGTGCACAGATACAATTTGACCTGTAGCTTCGCTACAGCCGAGCATCTAAATTCGTTAGTAATAAATCAGATATAGAGTTGAGTGCATCACACTTACGTCTTTCTTGAGTGTGTTGTTTTATAATTATTTTTATAATCAAATTATAAATACCCCAAATATGGATAAGAAAAGACCATTCACTGAAAAACAACTTGAGTACTAAGGTAATCTAAGTGATTCAGAATCTGACAAGATTTTTGGTGAGGATGGTAACGACAGTAGTGATTATGTAAGTACTGTACCTTCTGAGAATTCAAGTGAGGACAGTGATGATAAAGTCATCTCCGAACCTGAAGAAATGGTAGAAATGTTTAATTTCAATGGAAAATGTTCGATGAAACTGAATATAATTCGAGATTACAATTAAGGAATGTCTGGCATTGACTGATCAGATCAAATGCTATCAAAACAGCTTTAAGAAAGACTATTAGATAGCCCAAAAAGGTTGCATTACATATTATAGAGATATATATACACAATGTGCACAAACTTTTTCAAAAAGTAACTTCTTCTAAAATAAAACTTATAAAGTTTAGAGAAGCATTTGTCAATGCATTAATTGGAGAAGAGATTCAACCAGTTTCAAAAACATTAGATTGCAAGAGCTTCATTGTTTACAGAGTATCCCACCTACCGAAAAAAAAGAAAAAAACAGCATCTGACAAAGCCATGTTGAATTTGTACCAAAGCTAAAAAATGCTGAGAAATGCATTATTTCTGTCCAATCTGTCCAGAGAAGCCAGTCCTTTGCATGAAAGATTGTTTTAAAAATTATCACAAACAATAAAATATGCTTTTGCTTTTGAATAAACTTTTTATGATTACATTTTCTGTTCATTTATTAATAAATGTTCTGTTCATGTAAGCCAACCTTGATTTTTTGTTCTTGCCCCTGAGGCTATCTATTCATATTTACACTGATATACTACGAATTTCATCGTAGCTGCACAAATATGGAAAGTAAAAAAACTACGAGATAACTCATATGTGGTGACGTAAGCAATAACACAAACTATGAGTTGTCTCATAGTTGGCAGTCAATGTGTTAAATAATACATAATTTGATTGGAGTGGAGCAAATATAATAAAATCAGTTAAGGAAAAAACTTAGCTAAATTCATTGCGGTCCTAGAAATTTACAAGGCTATCACATATAGCAATTACATCAATAAAAGAGATTCAGTAACTATTTTCAATGCTTGCTGATAAAGACAGCAATTAGATATTTGGTCTAATATTGTAATAACAATAGAAGACTAATTAAATATCAAAAGCTACATATTTATTAAAAAATACATTGATCTTTAATTTTGATTTCTATTCTATTTTAATCCAAATAATTTTTGCCAAGCATAAAATTATTTTATGCTTGGCAAAAATCAGGTTTGTTGTTATAATTAATTCCGTACAGTTTATCACAAATCAATACTAATGATGATAAATTTAATACTAATGGCATAAATTAATAAATTAATTAATTCTGCAAAGAACTAATTAATTTGTTAATTCATGCCATTAGTATTAAATTTATCATCATTAATATTGATTTGTGATAAAGATAAACAGACACCAACTTAAGCTCACCTTTGTAGATAATGTTTGTTTAACTTGATATGGTATATCTAAAAAATGGTTGTACATGGCTATTTCTTTGTTGAGAAATTCTCTGAAAATATAATAAATACTTCTAAAAACTTTTTAACATAATAATATTAATAATAATAAAAAAATATATAACATATATATCAGTGAACTATGAAGGTTAAAAGCCAAATCCAAATTATTAGATTATTAAATTTTAGATTTATGAAATATAATAATTTTATTAAATATATTGTATAAACAATTTTAAATAGTTGCAATACAAAGATGTAATACTAAAAAACCGTGCTTATAAATTATCGATAATCTCTGTTTTTTATGGGAATATAAAATAATACCTTACAGCTAACTATTTTGATTATAAGAAAACATGCCTTATTAAAGAAATCATTTAAATATTTTTAAAACAAATGCTTTTGAGCTTTCCCTGCTCATTTTCAAGGACACAATTATCTAAATTATGGTAATTGATAAAATAATTAAATTATATATATTACTGAAGAGGTATCAACTTAAATTCAAAAAACTTTTTTAATAAATGTATTTCAAGCTTCTGAATTATTGTATTTTGAAAATGTTTTTAAAATATCAGTTTTGTTTTTAATATTAAAATATAGAAAATAAATATAAAATTTCCAATGAGATCAATGTAAATTATATTAAAATTAAATGTAAAAAAAAGAAAAGATTAATTTTCTGAGAACTGTTTTCTTTTTATACTTACTTCCAGAGGTATGTTAGAAAATATAACTACTAGCTTTTATGAGAAAAACTCTTTATTTACATTAAAAATCTGTTTGGAAGAAACACCTATTTTTGATGTAAATAAAAAGTTTTTCTCATAAGGGGTCGTCCATAAATTACGTAAAATATTTTGGGGTGAGTGGGTGTCAAGAAATTCTTACGATTTCTTACTCAGGGGTAGGGAGTAATAGATCTCGTCTTACGTAATATTCTTAGTTTTATTTTTTGATCTCGTTGAGTGGTGGAGCTTTGAATTTAGCTTCAATTTGACAGTTTCTATTAAGAACGCTCATTGTACCAATGTCATCTCGTGTGACGTGATAGAATAATAATTATCGCTAACAGACTCATGCTCTACACATTTTTTATTATGGGAAAAAACCGTGTGGTGGTACCCGAAAATAGTTTTGTTATATGAAGGACAGATTGAACTCCATCTTCAATTCCAAAAGGATGCTCTATCTCAGCGATTCCCAACCTGTGGTACGCGTACCCCTAGGGGTACGCGATGGGTTGTTTAGGGGTACAGAAAAAAGTTATTATGGCAGAAAAAATAATATGTTATGTATCACAAACTAATAGTATTAAAAAATTACATTTCCTACCAAATGCAGATTAATAGTTATGAATGGAGGTCGCATCCAAGTGGTACTTCAAGTAAAGTGAATAGTTCACTCATATCGCTGGCTAACCAATTTAAAACGAGGTATCAAGATAGAATTTTAAAAATGACTGATGATCTCAATATCCATCCTTCTAATGCAAGTGTAATTATCGTAGAAGTTGCCAATGAACTATTTAGTGAGGGGGTCACTTGGCCGAAAATTGTTGCATTATTTGTACTCGCCGGCGAAATGGCTCTTATTTGCCATAGATTGAGTGGCGCAGAAATCGTAAAGGATCTGGCAGAACGTTTGAGCTCCTATATTGGATCAAATTTATTAATGTGGGTGATTAATAATGGTGGATGGAATGGCCTTATTACTTATCAACAGGAATACGATGACTTTTGAATATATCCAGAGAAAGCAACTCTGATTTTTTTAACGTTTTAATTTGTTTTAGTTATTGTGAAATATTGTGAATATGTGTAATTATTGTGAAAAAGTAAATAAATACTTTTTAAAAGTCAATTTAGTAGTTTGTAGTAGCTCCCCACTGAAAAAATGCAATTACAGATAAAAAAAAAGATGGTTAAACCCTCGAAGTTTTGTAATTTTTTAAGAAAAAATTGTCTTTAAATTATATTAAAAAACCGCATCATAAAAAATACATATACAGTAATACCGTATTTCCGTACGTATTTTGCGCACTTTTTAGCCATTTCTACTAAAAAGCAAAACTCGAGGTAGGCAAAAATAAGCGAATTTTGTCTACGATAGGGCTATATTGGTATTGTACAGTATTTTATTCTTATCGGATAACTCGATTTACGGGAGTCGTCATGATTTATTAAGACAGATTTAATACTAATATTTTAAACATTAATACAATAGTCGCATTTTCTCGATTATAATGCACACTTTCCCGATTTAATTAATTCGACTCGGTTGTTTTCGTTCGCTTCTCAGCTACGTGTATTACGTCATCGATATACAAGCGCGTAGTATCTCTCCATAACTTTGGTTTTGGTATTCGTTAGTTTAATTTTATTTTAACTTTAAAATTACTGTATTTTTTAAATATTTTCTTGCGTACAATAAGAAAAATGATTCAGATAGATACGCGTTTCGGGCTTTCGCCCCTCTTCAGTCTGTTATAGTATTTATCGGGCACATTCCGTACATCTCACTCCCCCTTCCCTTCCCACCCGACTTGACGGCCTCCCCCGCATGCCTCGTAACTTTATAATGTCTTACTCCCAGAGTGCCAAACACAGGCTGGTCTACAACTGTATAAACATTCTATTTTAATAATTGTAGCCAGTTTTTATGGATTTCAATGCTTACATTCTTGTTAAAACGNTCCGATTTTTCAGTTATCCGACCAACCTGAGTCCCCAATTGAGTCGGATAATCGATGCTCTACTGTAATAGTACATATTAATTAACTAATTGATAATTATATATTTTGGACCTAAGGCTTTTAGGGTTTCATAAAAAAACTTTTTTTTCTTTATGTTAAAATCTTTCTAAAAATCATGCCTAAATATTACCTAAGATAGGGAAGGGGGATGAAAAAAAATATTACGGCTTCTTACACAGGAAGGTGGGGGTCTAGAATGGCCGAAATCGCCCTTACGTAATTTATGGACAGCCCCTAAGTGCTAGTACTTATATTTTCTGACATATCTCAGGATGTTAATGTCTAAGTCCAATAGCAGCTTCATGTTTCAATTCTTGTGAGAGAGAAAAAGGCCTGGTAAGAAGAAAATGTCTAGGGCCCCAAAGTGGATTAATCCGGCCCTGCTTATCTGAAAATCGAAAAATATATAAAGACGAAGCAATCACGAATTTCAACTTTTATAGATTTGTAATTGGACTTAGATAAAATTACGATGTATAGAAGTTTTATTTGCGATTTGCTATTTACTCAGTCCAGTATTTTGAGAAGAAAACTGTTTTTATTATTAATGTAGAAGTAAAAAGCTGTTTCATAACGCCTTTGTTTAAAAATGCATGTTGGAAACTTAAATATTTAATTAATTATATTGACATGTTCTTATAAAAATGAGATGTTGAAGATATTTAAATAAAATTTTGTGATATTCTCAAATAAAGTTTTCTCTATTAAACATAACTGTTATAATATCTTATCTGATAGTTTTTAAGAACTCAAAAGCATATTGTTAGTCTTATATTATGTGAGTAACATGCTCCTGATACAATATACTCCTGATTTCGGAATTTTAGTAAAAATTTGTTTTTGTCTATTAATAATAATTATTAAAATTATAGATTTTGTAATGTTTTAATAGAATCTCTTATTTTATATGGTTCAATGTCACGAATTGGTGAATTTATCTACACTTGGCAAATAATTTCATCATCCACTTTTAAGTCATACAGATACGCGTTTCGGGCTTTCCCCCCTCTTCAGTCTGTTACATCGATAGG
>NW_019386732.1:0-12336 GCF_000671375.1 Centruroides sculpturatus | reverse complement strand
TTATTATTTTATATTTTTTGTGTGCTCTATTTTTTTTTACAGGTGATTAATTGATTTATCAATGTCATAGTAAGATCTATAGTTTAACATTAGGCATGGATAGATAGTATCTTTTGCCTGAGTTAAACTATTCTTCTTGCTATCACAAATCAAGTTTCAGGAATGTTTCAGGAAAGTTTTGAACAATTTTGAACAATTATAAACTTGAATCCTTGTAGACAGTGATTGGACTTTAACATAAAATTACTGGCTATAATGATTTTTGTTATGACTGTTAATTTACTCCAGTATTTTAAGAAGAAAATGGTTTTTATTAAAGAGATTGAATTAAAACAATAGGAATTAGATGCCTTTAATGAAACAGTTAGGTTATTTGAAGGACAGATTGAACATCTTCAATTCGAAAAGGATGCTCTACCTCATGAAATTAAGCCATAAGCTTATTCAAAATTCTAAAAAATTGTATTTTCTTACTTAGTTTTGAATTCTTATGATTGTTATAAAATAATATAATCTAGCTTTTTAATACATTTGTTTTGTCAAATGTTTTTAATACACAGTTTTGTCAAAAAAATTCACTTTGTTTCTAAAAGTATAATTTTTATCATCATCATCAAAAAATAGATGCTTTTGGACTGTAAACTGGTATTTTTTTAAGTGTGTGATTTTTGACAGCTATATAAAATTTTTTGATATTTACTATGAGAATAATATATCTAAGAATTGCTATTGAGAATAATATGTCAAATTTTTCATTTCAGATTCATCTAAATTGATTAATTTTAGTAAGTAATTTTTACATTGTCTTCTCTTATAAATAGGAAAACAATACAATAAGTCGTTAATAATACATAAATGATTGTATTAGTATAAAGAATAAAATGTTTGAACATCAATCATTTTGATGTTCAAATATTTGATTTGATTTGAATGGATTTGATTAAACAATTCATTAATTCTATACATTTTGATTTAAAGTAAGATTGTTTAATTTAGTTCTAAAGTCTTGATTTTGTTTCTTACATATTAATTCTTTAATTTCATATTTTTGATGGTATTTATTTAGTCCTTCATTTTATCATGTAAATGAAGAAAGTATTTTTAATAGCTGCTAAATAATTAAACTTGCCACCTTTTAAACAGCATTGTATTTATTTATTTTGAATAAAAATATAGTTATATTTCAATAAATGTGTACACTGTTAATTTGTAAATATTAATTTAAAAAGAGAATTTGTATATTTTAAAAGATATAGCATAGTGAATAGAAATTTTAATCACTATATAATATACATTGAATGTGAATTTGTCTGATATTTAAGATGATTTAATTTTTTTCATTTAGCTAATGTTTACCCAAAAAGTACAGAAAGCAGAAACAAAACTAAAATTCCTATTTTACAGGATTGAATGGTTTGCATTTGTCTTATAGGAAACAATACTAATAAATACGAATATGAATATAAATAATACTTAATGCTAAAAGTCATATAAAATTTAATCTCATATATGTTGTTATTACTTTCAGTTGTTCTTTGGATAATTAGAAGAAAATATTTTCCAAGATTAAAGAAAAAATTGAATAATAGATTTACTTACATCAGTGCTCTTCATTTAAAAATATAAAAGAAGAAAAAGGTCTACTGCAAGAACAGAAAAAGAAAATACATGAAGATATAAATACTGTACACTTGAAAATTGTTTACTATAATATGTCTTGTGTTTTAATATATTAAAACTTTTAAGCTGTGGTTTAATATATTAGTGGCCTAAAACATATACACTCAAAATTTATTATTTCTAAAATTAGTTTTTGTGTTTTGATCAGAAATTTGCTTTTAGATATAAAAATTATTACATAGCTTAATTATAAATAATCAATATCAAATGTGTAACATCAAATTTAAGATTCATAATTTTTAGCAGCCAGTAATTATTTTTGTATTTATATATAAATAATAATTATAAAGATCATTACTTATTTTGAGCTCATCTAATTTAAAATTTAAAATGAAATCAAATGGTAACTACATGATTTCATTTCAATTATAAATGACATGTACTGTACATATTTAAAAATATATAAAGAAATTTTTAAAAGCAAAATGTAAGAAATTATTTTATAATGAATCAAGATAATTTTATTCAAATTAATGATAATCAATAGCAATGCCATATATTTCTGTATGTCTGTCTACATAATTTCATGAATTTAGCTCCAATATTTGTGCTGTATTTTATAAAAAGTTCAACATAAATTTTTTATAAAAAATAATCATCTCTGATATTTTGATTCATTTGTTCTGCTAATTCCAATTTGATTGTATTATATAGCAAGTTTTCTTGTGCTTAATTGATGCTTAATTGTTATGAAATTTGTTAATAGCATTTTTGTAAGTGAAACACCCAGTTCTTTTAAATGTCAACATAAATTAATTATTATGATTTTTCATTAGGTTTAATATCTTAAGATCTAATGTAAATATAACTGGATAAGAAAGTTTTAAGAATAGCCATCATCAGGCTTCAATTGAATACAAAAACAATTTTTTAAATCCCTTAAGATGAGAATTAAGGTACATGAATATTACTTTTGGAAAAATATCTTTTTGACATTCATCATAGCATCTGTGGCCCAGTGAGATAACATGGTCTTTTGGGATAAGGCATCTGCAAGTAAGCTAATCAAAAAAGTAACCCATGAAAATAATCCAGCATTAGCCAAGAATTCCAAATTGCTTGTGATTCATAAATACAGCTAAAGAGAATGTGTAAGCCATATCAAATGCTTGAAAACTACATAAGAATGCATACAATGTTTATAAGTTTAAATAATTTTCTGAACTGAGTGCATGTGATTTATAATCAAAGTTTTCAAATATTAAATTAATTAGCCTGATAATGGCTAATTAAATTAGCCAAAAGAGTTTGTTCTGATGTAAATTTTATACTGGATAGTAAAGGTTTTAATTTTTTGTAAATTTAGCATATAATTTGACAAAAATGTAATGATAGTTTATCTGTAGTTAATTTTCTTTTGTACTTAAAATACATTAACTACAGATAAACTATCATTACATTTACACACATATATATATATATATGTGTGTGTGTGTATAAATCTTGTATCTTATCACTACATAGATTTATAATCTATGTAGTGATAAGATACAAGATATTCTTTCTTATCTAATCTATCTTAAAATATTTTTATAAGATACATAATAATAATCATTTGTGCTATTGACCGCAATCAAAGTTAACTATAATTAATAATTTTATTAAATTTTCTTTGAAGTCAATTCAGTAATTTTGACAATTAGCATCAACTTTTTTTTTCTTTATAAATATACTGAGTATTATTTATGAAATTGATTATTTGGCCTTCTCATCAAATTTTGCTTCATATATTGATAAATATTTTTCTCATATAAAATTAACTTCTTTTAATGCTTAATTTAAGCAAAAAATTTCTTGATACAGTGGATATTTGTTTAATGGTTAAAAATATAAGATGTGTATAATTTTTGTAAAATCTGTTATATTCAAGTTTTGCATTTTTGTTAACAGTAATGATAAAAATTTACTCTAGGCATAATTTATTTTTTTTTGTTTTTTTTTATTAATTTTTAAAATTTTTATGTTCAACTTTTGTTATGGATTATTATATAGATGAATATGTACACACTTGTGAAAATGTCCAACACAGCAGAATTTACTCAAACACAGATATATAATTATTCTACTTCTAATAGAAATTTAAAAGTATAGAATATTTAGATTCTATACAAATGATATTTACTATAATTTCAACAAATATCATAATAATTATATAACCACATTGTTATAAATTCTGCTAATTATGCTAACTTTTTACAGTTGTATATTTTTTATAAGTGATTTGTATTTATACAAAAATTGTCATTACATGTATGCAATTATTAAATAATTGATTTAAAATTATATAATTAATAAATTCTGCAAATTACTTAATATAATGTTTAATTTTCACATAGATTTCAACTGTTCTGTATTCAATTTTTTCCTCCTAAGTGCTATTAATTTTTTCTTCCATCTTTCCGTTTTTATTTCTAAATCTTCGAAAAGCTGAAATAAAAAATAAAATTATATATTTTTATTTAAAAAAAATTATGTTTAAATAATAACCATCTTACATTTTCATGTGCTAATTTCTCTGGATCATTTTTCCATACATCACGCATTGATTTGTTCATACCTGTATTGCTAACAGGTATTTCTGTTGAAAGAGGAGGATAAGTTGTCAAACCAAACATAGCTGCTGTATGAATATCTCCATTATTGTCTGTAGATTTCTATTTTAAAATTTATTATTAAATAAAACTTAAATTAAAAAAACTTTTAAATATATTAAATTAGTATAATATACTTCTTACTTTTGATTTTGTAGATGAATGTCCTGATACAAAGGAATGTTGAGTAAAAGTGGGTGAATTAATATCTTCTATAGCATGAGCACGTTTAATTTGTTCTGCAACAGAAGCAACATTTGTTTTTTGACTTGGAGTGGTATCTTGTAATAAACCTTTTTCTCTCAATTCTGCATCTGCATTAGCTAATTTTTTAAGAAAAATGTAAATATTAGCTTACAATGTTGAACTTATACAATTTATTTAGTAATTTTTTAGTTACATTCATTAACAAATAAAACATTAAGCCTCCATCATTAAGTAAATAATATTCAGAATTAATGAACTGACATAAAACATCTATTTAAACAGATTTTAACAGATATTGTATTATATCAACATTTTCCAAACTGGGACTTGTGGACCCTCAAGGACACAAAAAACATTCAGAAGATATCTAGTAACATACATTTGTTTTCCTAAAAACATACTAATAGAATTACAAGTTTCATTATAGAACATTACTTATTATTGATTGACATGATCAGTATGATTACAAGTTACTTCCCTGACAGAGCACATTCAACTACAAGCATATATATAAATACATAACATGCCTATATATAGGAATCTGCAAGTGGTCGACAGATAACTGGAAACTGCCATATTACAGTATCATGTTATATTAAAATTAGACATCTATTAGTAAAAACGTTTGTATTTTCACTGGACAAAGAATATCTAAATCAATGATATGGAGTCTAGATCTGATAAATCACATTATAATCAATTAATTTTGAGTATAATCTATTCCATTTAAACTTACTATTCGAATGACATTTATGCTTTTGACTTACATTCTTCATTTAACACTTATAATAATTAATAAATATCCATTTACTTTTAAGAAGTCAGACAGAAAAATTGACAATAAAAGTAGAAAAATCATAGACTCTTTCTATTGAATTTAGCTAAACAATTTAGAAAATCCTTTATGGCTAAAAAAACTGCCTTCTTGATTATTTGGGTTTGTAAATAAATACCAAAGTAGAATTCTCTCCCCACTACAAGAAGTCTGATAAATTTTCTAAATGAAAATGATAAATAATCAGGAATTTACTTTATTTTCATTTACTATTCTAAACTTCCATATTAGGTTTTCCTTTAAAAAATATGTATAGCATACAAAATATACTGTATATATATATATACATATAATCAAATCTTAGCACAGCAATTATCAATTTAACAATAAATCCCTCCATAATGATACAGTTCTTTATGCAAGTCAATAGCTTAACATAAAACTCCTCCAATTTACACCTACTCCAAAATAAGCTTTTTGCCTTTTTATAATAATTAGTAATATAAAATTGCTTTTTAATAAAATCTTGTAACAGACAGCACCACTCCTAACTTTAACTTTATAAATTAGGGAAGTCATGGAAGAGTCCTTGCCAGCTTTTTTATATATTACATTACATATACAATAATCATTAATTAGTTAAATTTTATTTATTTACCTGCTGCTTTCAAAGCCTGTTGTAATTTTAACTTTAAAGCTTCCTCCTCTTTCTGAAAAAAATTGAGTGCCTTCAATATAATAATTTAAAATATCAGATAATATATTTGGATAATTATTAAGTATAGCAATTTTAAACCATAAAAAGATACTATGCTATAGTTCAAGACATTTGATTTTTTCATGAACTTAAACAATATCAAAATTAAAGATTGATTTAAAATCTTTTTTCTTTAGCTTTCTCCGCCCTATGGCACTAAGAGGCCTTTTAATCATACTCATCTTATATTTCATCATACCAACAATGGGGACAGCCATGAGCTGACATATCTAGGACATACTCATGAAAATTCCCGACTTGAATCCAGCTCTTGAGAGGGCAGAATGAAGGCATTTGCTGAAACTCTTTTATATTTATCTTCAAACATTTTTAACAGAAAATACTAATAATAAGTGAAAATGTTCTTTATTACTAGTAATGTTGGTAAAAGAGAAAATTTCAAATTCCTTCTACAAATCAGTTACTGTAATTATTTTTAGTTCAATTTCCTATATAATATTAGTGACTGTTTACATTCACTTAAGCTATTATTATTTAAAATTCTATACCAAAAATTTAATAAAATAGAAAAAAGTCTTTAATAATTAATTTACAGAATTATTCTTCAATATACTTTTTACAAAGATGTTATCTGATATAGAAAACCTCATTTTATTTCTTTGAAATATTAACTTAAATGTAATTTACAGTAGAAGTTTGTTAATCTGGTACCTATGAGATTGGAATGGGGCCAGATTATTAGAAGTTTTTGCATTTTTGAAAAATTTTATCAGTTATAAGTAATCCAAATGCTGTAAACATTACTGTACACTTTGTACTAGCACATACTATTGTTTACATACACTCTGATCAGTCTGAAGATGATAAATTGCAAATTTTAATTTTCAAAATACTAGCAAATCAGATTATCATCAGAAATTTCCAGATTATTGGGTGCCAGATGAATGAACTTCTACTGGTTAGAATTCATTTATTAAAACTTAAATATATAGTCTGTTTATTCTAACCTTGGGCATCTCTTTCACAAGAAATAGTTCCCTCTAAAACTTTATATTCATAAGAAACAATGATGTGTTTCAAAATTATTTCATTGTCAGTGGTAGTAATTGAAGGAATGAAACTTACAAATAGAGAAAAGTATATATATATTTGATGTTTTTGTATTTTAATTAACTGTGTTTTCAATGATTGGTTGAATAGCAATATGATCTGCCCCTTGTTCATTTTTCACAGTTAATATGTCTGATATTAGCAATACCAGTGAAGGATTTAATTGGAAATTGATTACATGAATTTAATTAATTATTCAGCTGAATAAATATTTTAATCTCTTAATGTAAAACTTCTTTAATATTTACTTATTTTCACTAAGTTTTTGATCTGTCATGTTACAAGAATGAGAAACTGTGGAAGGATATATTTTGCCCAGCAGAGAGAAAAGGCAACCAAATCTCTTCCCCTAGCCATGCATTAGGTTAGAGTAAATAGACTATAGTCATAATTCATATATATAGTTTTTAAAATTTCCAAATTTTTACTAAGTTATTGAAGAAAACTTGAAACTCAAACAAGGAAGAAACTAAGTAGTCTTCTATGAATTACATTTATTTAGCAAAACAAAAAATAAGGAATAATGAAATATGGTAAACCCCATTAATTAAGACTTTGTATAACTCAGACAAATGTTTTTGAAATATTGTATAGTAATTTAAAATTTCTTAACAATAGAAAAATTATAATTATAACAAATTCATAATTAACAACTGCTTTTGATATATGGAAGCCTTTGAAATACTGTGCATTATATTACAGTAATTAGTAAATTACTAGACTGTACATTGTAATATACTGTACTATCATGAAATTTTTTGAGTTCATTTCCTATATTCATAAATTGAGCAGTTTAACCTACTAAAGCTCAGTAAAACTTCTGTACAGAGCTATTTTAATAAATTATTGTACTGTATATCCACATTGTCTTTTTCCATGTCATCAGAAAACATGCCGTGCTAAATGAGATAACCTACACAAGGCATGGCCAACATACAGCCCACGGGCTGGATATGGCTCATGTAATGGATTTATGTGGCCTGTGATTAATCTTTCAATATCAGCTATTCAAGTCAGAATAGATTGGTGAAAAATTCTAACACCTAAAAAAAAAAGATCAACAACAATTCACTGTGCGTTTAGAGTTAACTCTCCATACAAATCTCTTAAATACAGCATAGAACATTAATAAAGCATGATAATGTGAAAATGTATCTGTAATTGCGATGTTCAATTTAGTCTCTATGGGGTGACACCACAATGAGATCTCAACCACCTCAAAATCTTCCTAGGGCAGCCTCTGGCAGCCCATGAAAAAAGTTTTTTTTTCCAATTCAGCCCAGGGGCAAAAACTGTTGGCCACCCCTGACCTACACCCTCTATCAATCTGAGTTAGTGGGAGTTAACTGTATATTAATAATAAATAATAAGATTAATGCAGGTACAGTACATAGTATATTATCTTTTGAATTCAATATAAAAAGGAAAAATTAATTAAATTTAAATGTAATAAGCAATTATTTATTATGACATTGTCACAATGCCAAGCTGCAATTTTTAATCATATTTTTTTAATTTATTTAATTTAAAATATATGCACTCCAACTCAAATTAGTAGTGTCTTGTTCCCTGTACATCACACTTTTCTTGTTAACAAGCCTCTGTATAGTACATCATACATTTCCTGTTAACAATAGTCATGCTGGTCATCTATCTAACTCCCTTCAGGGGAAAATTTTTGATTTGAAATAATGTGGTTTCCAGTATGCATTGGAAGTTAATCAAGTATAGTTAATCAAGGCCTCCTGCACCTAAGGTTTCCATATCTGGTCTCAGATTTCTATATAACTCCATTCTCAAGATTAAAGAAGGACAGATGACAGTGATAATTAATAAGTACAATTTTTTCAAATTGCTGCCCAACCAATAAAATTTCATTTTCTCATGATTATCAATATTCTAATAAAAATAATATTAGATTAGAGTTTCTAAAAATTTCTTTAGAGAAAATTCCAGATATCCAGCAGTATCATGAATACTGATGGTGTCATACATTAATGAGATGTTAATGGCATATTATTAATATATGAGAATAAGATGTTGAACACAAATGATTTAAATTATGTGGACTTCACAATTATTTTGATTAATAATCAATTTAACATTAAAAAATTTGTAAAAGATTGTAATATAAATAAATTTATAGATTATGGTTCAGAATTATTGAAGTTAAAGAAAATGAACAATGTAACTTATGAACCAATGACTGGTGTGCAAAGAAAAAACAAAACAAAAATTCACCACAAATGTTTTTGAACTTCCCAGAGTACTTCTTCAGTCATTAAATGGATGTCCAATGGAACATAAAAGCTTTGGAATACAACCATTTGAATCTGATGCACAAGAAATTTTAAAAGAGGAGCTGGTTTTGTCGATGACCTGGCAGGCACTGATTGACATCAGTGGTCTCTGCTAGACATCTGAATGTGACATTACTCTTAAAATTTTGTATGCATCTGATTTGAATGATTGTTCAAATGGTTGTATTCCAAAGCATTTACATTCCATCGAACATCCATTTAACGCCTGAAGAACTTGGGGAGTTTGAAAACATTCATGGTGAATTTTCATTTTGTTTTTTTCTTTGCACACTGCTCATCAGTTCATAAGGTATGTTGTTGACTATACCTGGTGTTGTATGTTGTTGTTTACTACTTAAAGAAAATGAAATAAAAACCTATAAAATTTTATTGTTAAATAATTATCCATTACATGTGGATGAAAGTTGATTACAAGAAGGTAAAGAAAATTATACAAAAATTATTTATTGTGACGTTGTCATAATGCTGGGCTGCAATTTTTAATCATCTGTTAACTTAAATAAAATTATGATTTCCACTCCAGACCAGAAGTTTGTATATAGTTAATTGGGGTCTCCATAAGCTTTCCATATCTGATCTGAATTTTAGTGATATCTTGCCCCTACAAATCATACTTCTCCTGATAACATCTGAATCATACCAGTAGCTATCTAACTCTGTTCTCAAAAAAAAATTTTAAACTGAAATCACGTGACTTCTGGTCCAGACTGGAAGTTTGTATGTAAGTTCGCTGACCTGGTGGAGATTGGAAACTTTTTATTCCACTCTCGGACACCAGTGAAAGTTCGCCGACTTCCGGGGGGGGATCGTTAATCCCGCGTCAGAATGATCAAGGGTCGAACGCGTGTGGGTGTGGTGGAGGAGACACAGATGACAAGAATCTAACAAAAACCCGTTTATTTTATACATAAAATTAAACTTACACCTAGGAACTAGAATTATCTAGATACAGTCGACTGTTTGGACGTCGTGGATGTTTGTCTCTCGTCACTCGGAGATGGGCCCCGGGGCTGCGGCAGGTAAGGAGACTTGTCGGGAGGTGTCGGCGGCACGGCTCTTTCGATGGACACTTGTGCGGACTCTGCGTCTTCTGTGCGTCGACACACACAGAGAGTTTTCGCTCCGGACTTTTTGGAGTGCAAGTACTCAGTAGCACAGTTTACGGAAGAAGTCCCTCTGTCCTTGAAGATCGGGGATTATATCAATCTCCGTTCTCTAATTTGTTTTCTGATTGGCTCCCTCGTCTGTTTCTAAGCGAAAAACGATTCCTTTTCGAGTCACGAGAAAGATCCGCCTTGAAGAATCTACTTGACACCATCCGTTATTCTGGCTGCAAAATGTTGATGGAACTTTGAAACTTGCGCTCATATTTTCCACCATTGTTGTCTAGTCTGTGACGTTTTTGAAATTTAACGACACGACGCGATGTCCTTTTTCGTCATTAATCTTTCCTCTTTTCCAAATTTCTATGTTCTAATTATGTGCATATGAACGACTTTTCAAAGGTCCATCTCTACTGGAGATCGTTTGCTTACAATTATTAATTAATCATTTAAAAATATTACATTCGGTTTACATCAATAAAGTTTTTTTCTCTCGTCGCGGTTTCATATGACTAACACAACTAATTCGATCTTTGATCGGTTTTTAACAATAGACGATTTTTTCTTCTAGTTTCGTTTTAATAAATTTCTAATAATAATTATTTAATTTTGACTCATTTTTGGGTCCTCACAGGGCTCCCCGCCATTTTAAAATGTGGCTTCGAGGTTAGCGACATTTTACCTGTCAGCTCTGGAAGCTGTCAGTCCATGCTTCCGTCTCTACAGAAGTGACATATCATCAACATTGGTCTACAGTTTCGTTATTCTTTCACTTGTGTGTGATCTCGCGTTACATCGAAATGTTTTTTTTTCAACAGATCATTTGATCGAAGAAAACTTCAATTGATTGATGAGTTCATGTAACATCTCTTGACTTCTGTCAAGGTACGTATTCATTTGACAACATAAAATTTTCTCATTTGGAGATTGAGCTATCCATATCACTCCCTATGATTTCAATTTTCTTTCAAAAAGGCCTAAAAGGGGTTTGTCTGGTCTGTCTGTCACTCAGAAAATGAGAGTTTTTTTTTTTTCTTTTTGCTTGCTACTTCCGGGACACGTGGAAGTGTTGACTTTATGTCCAATGGTCACGTTCCTTTCGTAGTGCGTCTGTCTTTCTCTCAAGAGAATCTTGTCGAGTACCTTGGAGTGTTCTCCATTTTGTACTGGATGGGGAATGAAAAGATGTCTGCATGAATGGTGGGTATCTGACAACCTCGTCATCCTCTGCAGGCAGCGCTTTTTCCGGGCATCCGTCTTTTGAACGTGTGACAGTTTCTGCTATCGGTTTCCGATGCATATTACCACAAATCAAGGTCACATAGTTCTGAGGGGACATTTCCCTCGATTCTGTTGAATGTTTGATGCTTGGTTTTGATGACGACTTCGACATTTTTCTCCTAATATCGGCATGTTCGATTGAGTCGGGTGATTTGATTGCTACTTTTCCTTGTGACAGAAGATCGTCTCGCGCATTTGAAAAAGGAGGGACAATTTTCCTCATATTTGGACTGTATGAATCGCTCAATCTATGACAGATTTCGCTTGATTGTTTCTCGCGACAATGTTTTTCTAGCTGAAGTTTTGTCTCTGACTCGCGACAATTTTTGGCTTTGTATAACGGATGTGTGAATCTGGACTTCACATTTCATTCGTGCTGACAAAACACAATTCCTCATCTCAACAAAGTTACAAAATTCAAGTCTTCGTTGCGACTCATGTCATCAACAAGAACAAAAAATTTTTTCACAAGATTTACCTTCATTTTCTATCAAAAAGAATTCACATTACTAAAGTTCCGGTTTCGCGACAATTTGTTTAAATGAGCACG